>NC_052161.1:141071708-141235813 GCF_902713615.1 Scyliorhinus canicula
CAGAGACACAGAGACAGAGAGAGACAGAGACAGAGAGATACAGAGACAGAGAGATAGAAAGAGACACAGAGACACAGAGATACAGAGACACAGAGACAGAGAAAGACAGAGACAGGGACAGAGAGACAGAGAGAGACAGAGACAGAGAGACACCGAGAGACAGAGACAGAGACACAGAGACAGAGACACAGAGATACAGAGACAGAGACACAGAGATACAGAGACAGAGACACAGAGACACAGAGACAGAGAGACAGAGACAGGGACAGAGAGACAGAGACACAGAGATACAGAGACACAGAGACAGAGAGAGAGACACAGAGACAGGGACAGAAAGACAGAGACACAGAGACAGAGAGACACAGAGAGACAGAGACAGAGACACAGAGACAGAGAGACACAGAGACAGAGAGACACAGAGAGACAGAGACAGAGACACAGAGACAGAGAGACACAGAGACAGAGAGACACAGAGAGACAGAGACAGAGACACAGAGACAGAGAGACACAGAGAGACAGAGAGACAGAGACAGAGAGAGAGACAGAGAGACACAGAGACAGAGAGACACAGAGAGACAGAGAACAGAGACAGAGAGAGAGACAGAGAGACACAGAGACAGAGAGACACAGGGAGACAGAGATAGAGAGACACAGAGACAGAGAGACACAGAGACAGAGAGACACAGAGAGACAGAGACAGAGACACAGAGAGACAGAGACAGACACAGAGACAGAGACAGAGAGATACAGAGACAGGGACAGAGAGACAGAGAGAGGCAGAGACAGAGAGACAGAGACACAGAGACAGAAAGAGACACAGAGACAGAGAGACACAGAGACAGAGAGAGACAGAGAAGAGAGAGAGACAGAGACAGAGACAGAGACACAGATATACAGAGACACAGAGATACAGAGACAGAAAGAGACAGGGACAGAGAGACAGAGAGAGAGACACACACAGAGAGACACAGAGACAGAGACACAGAGAGACACAGAGACAGAGAGAGAGAGAGACTAAGAGAGACAGAGAGAGAGAGAGAGAGACAGAGAGAGACTGAGAGAGACAGAGAGAGAGACAGACAGAGAGAGAGAGACTGAGAGAGACAGAGAGAGAGAGACTGAGAGAGACAGAGAGAGAGAGAGAGACTGAGAGAGACAGACACAGAGAGAGAGAGAGACAGAGAGAGAGAGAGAGAGAGACTGAGAGAGACAGAGAGAGAGACAGAGACTGAGAGAGACAGAGACAGAGAGAGACAGAGACTGAGAGAGACAGAGAGAGAGAGACAGAGAGAGAGACAGAGAGATACAGAGACACAGAGACAGAGAGACACAGAGAGACAGAGACACAGAGACAGAGAGACACAGAGACAGACAGACACAGAGAGACAGAGACACAGGGACACAGAGACAGAGACACAGAGACACAGAGACAGAGAGAGACAGAGACACAGAGACAGAGAGATACAGAGACAGAGAGAGACAGAGACACAGAGAGACAGAGACACAGAGATACAGAGACACAGAGACAGAGACACAGAGATACAGAGACACAGAGAGAGACAGAGACACAGAGAGACAGAGAGAGAGAGAGAGAGAGAGAGAGAGACAGACACAGAGAGACAGAGACACAGAGAGACAGAGAGAGAGAGAGAGACAGACACAGAGAGACAGAGTGAGAGAGACAGACAGAGAGATACAGAGACAGAGAGATACAGAATTTACAGTGCAGAAGGAGGCCATTCGGCCCATCGAGTCTGCACTGGCTCTTGGAAAGAGCACCCTACCCAAGGTCAACACCTCTACGCTATCCCCATATCCCAGTAACCCCACCCAACACTAAGGGCAATTTTGGACACTAAGGGCAATTTATCATGGCCAATCCATCTAACCTGCACATCTTTGGACTGTGGGAGGAAACCGGAGTACCCGGAGGAAACCCACGCACACACGGGGAGGACGTGCAGACTCCGCACAGACAGTGACCCAGCCGGGAATCGAACCTGGGACCCTGGAGCTGTGAAGCCATTGTGCTATCCACAATGCTACCGTGCTGCCCGGCAGTGCCAACAGGCTGCCAAGTTAAACCAGGATATCTAACTTTTAATTTCCGCCAGAAAAGCTACGATGGGATTTAGAACAAAACCTGTTTGGGTCAGAAAAAAAAACATGCAGCAAGGGCAAGAAACCAAAAATGCGGAAAGAATAATAAGCGGCGTTTCAGTACGGACAGCCGGCAGTGAGGGTTCATTGTAACCTTGTGCCATAGTTTAAACTTTTCCTCAGTTTTGGAGTTGGGGTGGGGACAGTGCTAATAAAGTGAAACTGAATTCTATTTGCAGGATCCGCTACATTTCCGTTCTGGGCGGTCTGGAGCAAAGCACTTCCTCATCAGCAAAGCAACAACAAAGCTGGTACAGATAGCACAGTGCTTCTGAGTTGGACGGCACTGATGATCAGGAGACCTGAGTTCAGGTCTCACCATGGCAGTGTGTGAACTCAAAATAAACTGGAATCAAAAGCTACAATTACAAATGGCGACACAAAACTACCATTAAAAACTGAACTGGTTGGCTGGCCCAATGTGCCCAGCAGTCGAGGTTCCACTGGCCATGTCTGAATCTTAAAAGGGATCGTGCAGAGCAACACAGCAAACCTGAACTGGGAGGGGACATTGGTTTGTGACAGACTGCCAGTGTGCTTGACTCCTAACTGACATTACACGCCTGCCGTATCAAACAGCAGGGGTATTTGAAATGAAGTAGGAATTGCACAATTAGGAAACTAGATGAACAGGTTTTAATGGGGCAACTAGGCTTTGCACCCTTTTGGCTGCCAAAGGGCGGATGACCCAGAATAACAACAAGTTGGCACCAATTGAAAATGAAATGAAAATCGCTTATTGTCACGAGTAGGCTTCAACGAAGTTACTGTGAAAAGCCCCTAGTCGCCACATTCCGGCCCCTGTCCGGGGAGGCTGGTACGGGAATTGAGGGAGAATGAGGGAATAGGGCCAGTATGGCTCTGAGGCAGAGCAGACAGGGAGATGTTGCTGAACACCAACAAAAAGGAAGGACGGAAGAAAGAGGGAAAATCAACCGTGGATATCTAAGGAAATAAGGGAGAGTATCAAATTGAAGGAAAAAGCATATAAAGTGGCAAAGATTACTGGGAGATTAGAGGACTGGGAAATCTTTAGGGGGCAACAGAAAGCTACTAAAAAAGCTATAAAGAAGAGTAAGATAGAGTATGAGAGTAAACTTGCTCAGAATATAAAAGCAGACAGTAAAAGTTTTTACAAATATATAAGACAAAAAAGAGTGGCTAAGGTAAATATTGGTCCTTTAGAGGATGAGAAGGGAGTTTTAATAATGGGAGATGAGGAAATGGCTGAGGAACTGAACAGGTTTTTTGGGTTGGTCTTCACAGTGGAAGACACAAATAACATGCCAGTGACTGATAGAAATGAGGCTATGACAGGTGAGGACCTTGAGAGTCTTGTTATCACTAAGGAGGGAGTGATGGGCAAGCTAATGGGGCTAAAGGTAGACAAGTCTCCTGGCCCTGATGGAATGCACCCCAGAGTGCTAAAAGAGATGGCTAGGGAAATTGCAGATGCACTAGTGGTAATTTACCAAAATTCACTAGACTCTGGGGTGGTCCCGGTGGATTGGAAATTAGCAAACGTGACGCCACTGTTTAAAAAAGGAGGTAGGCAGAAAGCAGGAAATTATAGGCCAGTGAGCTTAACTTCGGTAGTAGGGAAGATGCTGGAATCTATCATCAAGGAAGAAATTGCGAGGCATCTGGATAGAAATTGTCCCATTGGGCAGACGCAGCATGGGTTTGTAAAAGGCAGGTCATGCCTAACTAATTTAGTGGAATTTTTTGAGGACATTACCAGTGCAGTAGATAACGGGGAGCCGATGGATGTGGTATATCTGGATTTCCAGAAAGCCTTTGACAAGGTGCCACACAAAAGGTTGCTGCATAAGATAAAGATGCATGGCATTAAGGGTAAAGTAGTAGCATGGATAGAGGATTGGTTAATTAATAGAAAGCAAAGAGTTGGGATAAATGGGTGTTTCTCTGGTTGGCAATCAGTAGCTAGTGGTGTCCCTCAGGGATCCGTGTTGGGCCCACAATTGTTCACAATTTACATAGATGATTTGGAGTTGGGGACCAAGGGCAATGTGTCCAAGTTTGCAGATGACACTAAGATGAGTGGTAAAGTGAAAAGTGCAGAGGATACTAGAAGTCTGCAGAGGGATTTGGATAGGTTAAGTGAATGGGCTCGGGTCTGGCAGATGGAATACAATGTTGACAAATGTGAGGTTATCCATTTTGGTAGGAATAACAGCAAACGGGACTATTATTTAAACGATAAAATATTAAAGCATGCCGCTGTTCAGAGAGACTTGGGTGTGCTAGTGCATGAGTCACAGAAGGTTGGTTTACAAGTGCAACAGGTGATTAAGAAGGCAAATGGAATTTTGTCCTTCATTGCTAGAGGGATGGAGTTTAAGACTAGGGAGGTTATGTTGCAATTGTGTAAAGTGTTAGTGCGGCCACACCTTGAGTATTGTGTTCAGTTTTGGTCTCCTTACTTGAGAAAGGACGTACTGGCGCTGGAGGGTGTGCAGAGGAGATTCACTAGGTTAATCCCAGAGCTGAAGGGGTTGGATTATGAGGAGAGGTTGAGTAGACTGGGACTGTACTCGTTGGAATTTAGAAGGATGAGGGGGGATCTTATAGAAACATTTAAAATTATGAAGGGAATAGATAGGATAGATGCGGGCAGGTTGTTTCCACTGGCGGGTGACAGCAGAACTAGGGGACATAGCCTCAAAATAAGGGGAAGTAGATTTAGGACTGAGTTTAGGAGGAACTTCTTCACCCAAAGGGTTGTGAATCTATGGAATTCCTTGCCCAGTGAAGCAGTTGAGGCTCCTTCATTACATGTTTTTAAGGTAAAGATAGATAGTTTTTTGAAGAATAAAGGGATTAAGGGTTATGGTGTTCGGGCCGGAAAGTGGAGCTGAGTCCACAAAAGATCAGCCATGATCTAATTGAATGGCGGAGCAGGCTCGAGGGGCCAGATGGCCTACTCCTGCTCCTAGTTCTTATGTTCTTATGTTCTTATAACACAGCGGGTCTGGTGGCCTGAAGTGCATATGTTTTAATGCAAGAAGTATAACAGGTAAGGCAGATGAACTTAGAGCTTGGATTAGTACTTGGAACTATGATGTACCGTACCAGCCTCCCCGGACAGGCGCCGGAATGTGGCGACTAGGGGCTTTTCACAGTAACTTCATTGAAGCCTACTCGTGACAATAAGCGATTTTCATTTCATTTCATGTTGTTGCCATTACAGAGACCTGGTTGAGGGAAGGACAGAATTGGCAGCTAAACGTTCCAGGATTTAGATGTTTCAGGCGGGATAGAGGGAGATGTAAAAGGGGTGGTGGAGTTGCGCTACTGGTTAGGGAGAATATCACAGCTGTACTATGGGAGGACACCTCAGAGGGCAGCGAGGCTATATGGGTAGAGATCAGGAATAAGAAGGGTGCAGTCACAATGTTGGGGGTTTACTACAGGCCTCCCAACAGCCAGCAGGAGATAGAGGAGCAGATAGGTAGACAGATTTTGGAAACGAGTAAAAACAACAGGGTTGTTGTGATGGGAGACTTCAACTTCCCCAATATTGACTGGGACTCACTTAGTGCCCCTAGGCCTGGATGGGGCAGAGTTTGAAAGGAGCATCCAGGAGGGCTTCTTAAACAATATGTAGATAGTCCAACTAGGGAAGGGGCTGTACTGGACCTGGTATGGGGGAATGAGCCTGGCCAGGTGGTAGAAGTTTCAGTAGGGGAGCATTTCGGGAACAGTGACCACAATTCAGTAAGTTTTAAAGCGCTGGTGGACAAGGATAAGAGTGGTCCTAGGGTGAATGTGCTAAATTGGGAGAAGGCTAATTATAACAATATTAGGCGGGAACTGAAGAACCTAGATTGGGGGCGGATGTTTGAGGGTAAATCAACATCTGACATGTGGGCGGCTTTGAAGTGTCAGCTGAAAGGAATTCAGGACCGGCATGTTCCTGTGAGGAAGAAGGATAAATACGGCAAATTTCAGGAACCTTGGATAACAAGAGATATTGAAGGCCTCGTGAAAAAGAAAAAGGAGGCATTTGTCAGGGCTAGAAGGCTGGGAACAGACGAAGACTGTGTGGAATATAAGGAAAGTAGGAAGGAACTTAATCAAGGAGTCAGGAGGGCTAGAAGGGGTCACGAAAAGTCATTGGCAAATAGGGTTAAGGAAAATCCCAAGGCTTTTTATACGTACATAAAAAGCAAGAGGGTAGCCAGGGAAAGGGTTGGCCCACTGAAGGATAGGCAAGGGAATCTATGTGTGGAACCAGAGGAAATGGGCAAGGTACTAAATTAATACTTTGCATCAGTATTCACCAAAGAGAAGGAATTGGTGGATGTTGAGTCTGGAGAAGGCTGTATAGATAGCCTGGGTCACATTGAGATCCAAAAAGACGAGGTGTTGGGCGTCTTGAAAAATATTACGGTAGGTAAGTCCCCAGGGCCTGATGGGATCTACCCCAGAATACTGAAGGAGGCGAGAGAGGAAATTGCTGAAGCCTTGACAGAAATCTTTGGATCCTCACTGTCTTCAGGTGATATCCCGGAGGACTGGCGAATAGCCAATGTTGTTCCTTTGTTTAAGAAGGGTAGAAAGGATAATCCAGGGAACTACAGGCCGGTGAGCCTTACGTCAGTGGTAGGGAAATTATTGGAGAGAATTCTTCGAGACAGGATCTACTCCTATTTGGAAGCAAATGGATGTATTAGTGAGAGGCAGCATGGTTTTGTGAAGGGGAGGTTCTGTCTCACTAACTTGATAAGAGTTTTTAGAAGAGGTCACAAAGATGATTGATGCAGGTAGAGCAATGGATGTTGTCTATATGGACTTCAGTAAGGCCTTTGACAAGGTCCCTCATAGTAGACTGGTACAAAAGGTGAAGTCACACAGGATCAAGGGTGAGCTGGCAAGGTGGATACAGAACTGGCTAGGTCATATAAGGCAGAGAGTAGCAATGGAAGGGTGCTTTTCTGATTGTAGGGCTGTGACTAGTGGTGTTCCGCAGGGATCAGTGCTGGGACCTTTGTTGTTCGTAGTATATCTAAATGATTTGGACGAAAATGTAACTGGTCTGATTAGTAAGTTTGCAGACAACACAAAGGTTGGTGGAATTGCGGATAGCGATGAGGACTGTCAGAGGATACAATACAGCAGGATTTAGATAGTTTGGAGACTTGGGCGGAGAGATGGCAGATGGCAAGTCATGTTGCAGCTGTATAGAACCTTAGTTAGGCCACACTTGGAGTATAGTGTTCAATTCCGGTCGCCACACTACCAGAAGGATGTGGAGGCTTTAGTGAGGGTGCAGAAGCGATTTACCAGATGCTGCCTGGTACGGAGGGCATTAGCTATGAGGAGCGGTTAAATAAACTCGGTTTGTTCTCACTGGAATGACGGAGGTTGAGGGGCGACCTGATAGAGGTCTACAAAATTATGAGGTGCATGGACAGAGTGGATAGTCAGAGGCTTTTCCCCAGTGTAGAGGGGTCAATTACTAGGGGGAATAGGTTTAAAGTGCGAGGGGCAAGGTTTAGAGGAGATGTACGATGCAAGTTTTTTTACACAGAGGGTAGTGGGTGCCTGGGACTCGCTGCCGGAGGAAGTGGTGGAAGCAGGGACGATAGTGACGTTTAAGGGGCATCTTGACAAATACATGAATAGAGGGATACGGACCCAGGAAGCGTAGAAGAGTTTAGTTTAGACGGGCAGCATGGTTGGCACGGGCTTGGAGGGCCGAAGGGCCTGTTCCTGTGCTGCACTGTTCATTGTTCTTTTTTCTTTAAACTTTATTTTCCCTTTATGTAATGCCAGAGACTTCTCAAGTCACCATTGTACATGTGGGACTGTACATGTGGGACTGTACATGTGGGACTGTACATGTGGGACTGTACATGTGGGACTGTACATGTGGGAGCCCGTGAGGATTGATGAATATCTTTAGGGTTTGGTTGTCCCAAAGTGGTTTTCATTTGTACTAACCTTTGTCAAAGATCATCCATAAGGGACATTTCATTCTGCCCTGAGCATAATTTGTGAATGGTAGGACATCATCATGCATCGCAAATCTCTTGTGAAGCCAATGATTTTTGAATCAGTTGAATGATTTGTTAACTGCTGTTTTTGTGTAACTTTTCTATTTAAAGAGTCAGCATGGAGTTCAATACTAATGAGGACATTGCGTCTTCATCACCAAACCTAATGCCACGGCATAGAGCGCTCATACCCACGCCATGTGGTCCAGTAAGTCTGACACATTTGTGCTGTTTGTAACTTTGTCGTTTTGAGACTGTACTATCAGCAAATTCAGTTAGCGTAATGGGCCGAGTTATTGTATAGGGCATATATATTCTCAGAAACAGCCTTAAGGAGGCTTGTTATGGCACAGCAGATGGCAAGTTCCAGACTACCCAAATCCCAAAGGAAAATGTGAAACAAGCTGCCACAATGATTTGCAATTTGTATATTATGAGGAGTTATCTAAAATCTAGATAAATAAATTGCAGACCACTTGTGATGAGTTTTCAATCTAATTTCAAAATTTATTAAAACTACAGGTGGGAGAATAACATTTAAGACTCAAGAACATGTTTACACAGTTAACGGTACTACAAGTACATCTTAGAAGATACTGGATTAAGTTAGCTCAGAGCGGAAACTCCCTTCTGATGGCAATAGTCCTTATAGATTTTCTTTTTTTTAATATAAATTTAGAGTACCCAATTCTATTTTTTTCTAATTAAGGGGCAATTTAGCGTGGCCAATCCATCTACCCTGCACACCTTTGGGTTGTGAGGATGAAACCCACGCAGACATGGAGAGAATGTGCAAACGCCACACAGACAGTGACCCGGGCTGGGATCGAACCTGGGTCCTCAGTGCCATAGGCAGCAGTGCTAACCACTGTGCCATCATGCCACCCCCCCCCCCCCCTTA
The DNA here is from genome assembly GCF_902713615.1 of Scyliorhinus canicula. Lineage (NCBI taxonomy): Eukaryota > Metazoa > Chordata > Chondrichthyes > Carcharhiniformes > Scyliorhinidae > Scyliorhinus > Scyliorhinus canicula. Next base: position 141,080,790 of record NC_052161.1, read on the forward strand.
TAGATTTTCTAGTCAATAAACATCCAGTGACTTTACCTTGTTGCTTCATGGGAAATCTCACACTGGCTCTCCTGTCTGAGGGTGGTTGAAAAACTGGTGTTCACAGGCCTGGCTTCAGCACACTGTGTCTTGTTCAAGATCTCACAGTAACACACAGCAACCTTCAGCCTAACTTTATATATGTTTTTCCCTTTGATCGTCTACTGTATTGTGCCTACAATCCTTTGCAATTTCTTCTTCCCAGAATTGATCAATCCTTTTTTAGAATTATTTTATGGCGACCATGTTTCTAAAGCAAGCTTACTATTTTGTCTCACACATTTACAATCTCCCAATTGTATATATTTCTTTTGAAATCCAACAATCCACTTTAAAGTAGTTTTTCTTATCTGCCTAATCAAAATTCAAGAAGGATGGTAGGGATAACGCAGGAAATTAAAGGGCGGTGAGTCTAACTTCAACGGTCGGGAAACTATGGAAAACATTCTGAGAGCGAGACTAATATCCACTTGGAGAGGCAAGGATTAATCAATGATAGTCAGCATGGCTTTGCCAAAGGGAAATCAGCTTTTACAAATTTGATTGAATTTTTCAAGGAGGTGACTAGATGTGTAGGTGAGGGTAGTGCAGCTGATGTAGTCGACGTGGACATCAGGAAGGCTTATGACAAGGTCTTGTATAGGAAACAGGGCAAGAAGGTAAGAGCTCATGGGATCCAGGGCAATTGGGCAAATTGGATCCAAAATTGGCTTAGTAGCAGGCGGTGATGGTCGATGGTTGTTCTTGTGAAAGGAAGCCTGTGTCCAGTGGAGTTCTTCAGGAATCGGTGCTGGCTCCCTTGCTGTTTGTAGGATACGTTAATGATCTGGATGTGAATGTAGGAAGAGTGACCAATACATTCGCAGGGAACCAAAAATTGGTGGTGTGGTAAATAGTGAAGAGGAAAGCCTTAGATTCCAGGCCAATATAGACTGGCTGGTTAGATTGGCAGTCCAAAGATGTGCGGGTTAGGTGGATTGGCCATGCTAAATTGCCCGTAGTGTCCTAAAAAGTAAGGTTAAGGGGGGGTTGTTGGGTTACGGGTATAGGGTGGACACGTGGGTTTGAGTAGGGTGATCATTGCTCGGCACAACATCGAGGGCCGAAGGGCCTGTTCTGTGCTGTACTGTTCTATGTTCTAATAGTGGCAAATGGAATTTATCCCTGAAAAGTGTGAGTAAATGTACTTTGGGCCGGACCCCGGGAATGAATGGCCGGATCCCGGGAAGTACAAAGCATCAGAGGCACTTGGGTTACATGTCCATAGGTCCCTGAAGACAGCAGGGGAGGGAGATAAGGTGGTTAAGAAGGCATATGTGATACTTGCCTTTATTAGCCGAGGCACAGAATACAAGGGCAGGGAGGTTATAATGGAGCTGCAGAAAACATTAGGTCACGGCTAGAGTACTGTGGCAGTTCTGGTTGCCACACTATAGGAAGGAAGTGATTGCAAAAGCGAGGCCGCGGAGGAGATTCAACAGGATGGTGCCCTGGGCTGGAGTGTTGCAGCTGGCAAGAGAGACTGGATAGGCTGGAGTTTCTTTCCTCAGAGCAGAAAAGGCTGAGGGGAGACCTGATTGAGGTGTGTAAGATAATAAGATGATGAGGGGTATAGATAGGGTGGATAGGAAGTAGCATTTCCCCTTAGCAGAGGGGTCAACAACCGGGGGGGGGGGGCATAGATTTAAGCTAAGGGCAGGAGGGTTAGAGGGGATGTGAGGAAAACTATTTTCACCCAGAGGGTGGTTGGAATCTGGAATTCACTGCTTGAAAAGCTTGACGAAGCAGGAACCCTTAAAATGTAACATATTTAGATGAGCATTTGAAACGCCAGAGCAGACAAGGCTGCCGACCAAGTGCTGGAGAATGGGATGAGAAAATATAGACGCTTGATGGTTGCCGCTGATACGATGGGCCGAAGGGCCTCTTTCTGTGCTGTGAAACTCTCTGACTCTGTGACTAAATTCCTGGTCAAGCTATTTCCCTGGTCCCCTGTTCATTGTCACAAACGAGAGAGGATCTGACAACCGCCCCTTGACATTCAACGGCGTTACCGTCGCTGAATTCCCCCACAATCCACATGTTGGGGGTTACCATTGATCAGAAACTGAACTGGACTAGCCATATAAATACTGTGGCTACCAGAACGAGTCAAAGGCTAGGAATCCTGCGGCGAGTAACTCACCTTCTGACCCCTCCCCCCCAAAAGCCTGGTCCACCATCTACAAGGCACAAGTGTGAGGGAATACTCTCCTCTTGCCTGGACGAGTGCAGCTCCAACAACACTCGGGAAGCTGAACATCATCCTTGATTGCTCCCCATTCCACAAACATTCACTCCCTCCACCACCGACAAACAGTGGCAGCCGTGTACCATCTACAAGATGCACTGCAAGGACTTTCCGCGGCCCTTAGACAGCACCTTCCAAACCCACGACCCCCCCAACCATCAAGCAGGACAAGAGCAGCAGATACCTGGGAGTGTTCCCCTCCAAATCACTCACCACCCCGACTTGGAAATATATTGCTGTTCTTTCACTGTTACTGGGTCAAAATCCTGGAACTCGTTGGTCTCCTCGCACAACCCAAAAAGATGTGCAAGGGTAGGTGAATTGGCCATGCTAACTTGCCCCTTAATTGGCAAAAAAAAGCATTAGGTACTCTAAATTTAGAAGTAAACTTGGAACTTCCTCTCTAACAGCACAGTGGGTGTACCTACACCTCAGGGACTGCAGCGGTTCAAGAAGACAACTCACCACCAACTTCTGAAGGGCAACTAGGGATGGGCAATAAATGCTGGCCTAACCAGCGACGCCCACATCCCGTAGGGGTGGGGGGGGGGGGGGGGGCACGTGATGTGAGTGTGGGAAGGCTGTGTTATCGCAAACTCTGGCGCTACTCACCTTTTAATCCTATTTTTTAATCCTGATGCACAACCCATAATTGTTTAATCCTGGTGTGTATGCCCTGTGCTAAGCTCCTGTAAGATCCTGGCTAGAGTTTGGTGAGGAGGAGCTGAGCTAAGTCAAGAGAATCCTGGTCTGACTGAGGTGGTTGGAGTTGGCCGGGATACGTCCCAGTTTGCCGTGGCGGTTTCGCTGGAGAGCGGTCCCCGGTTTCTGCGATGCTGTTGGCTTCAAGATGGTCTTTTAGAATCGTAGAATCCCTACAGTGCAGAAGGAGGCCATTTGGCCCATCGAGTCTGCATCGACCCGCTCAAAGAACACCTTACATAGGCCCATGACGCACCTTATCCTCATTTTAAAAATAAATTTAGAGGACCCAATTATTTTTTCCAATTAAGGGGCAATTTAGCGTGGCCAATCCACCTCCCCTGCACATCTTTGGGTTGTGGGGGTGAAACCCGCGCAGACACGGGGAGAATATGCAGATGCCACACGGACAGTGACCCAGGGCCGGGATTCGAACCCGGGTCCTCAGCGCCGTAGGCAGCAATGCTAACCACTGTGCCACCGTGCTGCCCGAGCGCCTTTTGAAGCTGGTGCCCTGATCTCTGCCAGCTTTGTCAGGGCCCCTCCCACCATCACAGTAATGGCGTGAACCCGTCTCTGTCAGCATACCCGCCCCCCCCCCCCCCCCCCCCCGCACCCCCCACCCACAGTGATGGTGAAACCAAACCCAATGATTTTTATTTTGCAGAGCGTCCCAAAGTCCGGACTGTGCCACACATCCGGAAAAGGGGAATTCTGCTCACCGTCTCCACGGCCGACTTTTCCTCTCATATTTTTAGGCAAAACAAATCCTGGAGATGGGCCCCACAGCGTCACGTTGGTGGACAGGCTCAGCTGAAAGGACCACGGGGTAGTGTGTGGGGGGGGGGGGGGGGGGGGCAGGCTATGCCTTGGCATGACCCCCCCCCCCCCCCGGGGCTGGCTGTACTTACTTGAGCGGCGCCGGTGGTTCTCTTCACCATGTCCCCATTTGTCAAGACCTGTTGTAAACCCGGAATCCTGTCGAATTTTCCGCCTCCATCGATTCTCCTGTCCACCACAAACCATGGCGGAGAATCCCAGGCCTTCATTGAGGTGTGCGTTTCAAAGCACAATAGATACTGTTGGTGAAAAATAAACTTCACCGTTATGTGATCTGGAGAGAAATGTATCTTTTCCCTCTCTCCACACAGATGAAACAATGTTCAGATTTATCCAACATAGAGAAATCGTTCGTCACTGCAGCAATTCTCTCTCTCCTTGCTGTGATAGCGGTTACAATTGAAAGTATTGTAAATCAGGCTAAAATTCCCAGCGGAGGTCAACCCCAGGAAGACTTCACCATCTCAATAATACAGCTGATTGGAATAGGTAAGGTCTATTCAGGTCATTAACTGTGAATGTGACGGTTCATTAACAACTTACAACAGTTTAGGGCAGCAGGGTAGCATGGTGGTTAGCATCAATGCTTCACAGCTCCAGGGTCCCAGGTTCGATTCCCGGCTGGGTCACTGTCTGTGTGGAGTCTGCACGTCCTCCCCGTGTGTGCGTGGGTTTCCTCCGGGTGCTCCGGTTTCCTCCCACAGTCCAAAGATGTGCGGGTTAGGTGGATTGGCCGTGATAAATTGCCCTTAGTGTCCTAAAAAGTAAGGTTAAGGGGGAGGGGGGGGTTGTTGGGTTACGGGTATAGGGTGGATATGTGGGTTTGAGTAGGGTGATCATTGCTCGGCACAACATCGAGGGCCGAAGGGCCTGTTCTGTGCTGTACTGTTCTATGTAGTAGATCAGGAACTACTGTGAATAATATTAATGGATAAATATTTAATGTGGATGGATGACATTCTTCCATCTGCCATTTTAAAGATTAAAACTAAAATTTAAATGGATTTAAATGACAATTTCACTAGCTGTGATTTCTAGGTTTGTGCATTTTGTTCATCTAATCACACATTATTTTTACTCAGATTTTGGGATCACATTCCGCAATTTAGTTTGTTTTTCGGTGGGAAATAAAACCTGTTGAACTTGCGTATGAAAAGAAATTACAGTGGTAACATACGCACTATCTACCCGAATGCGATTAGCTGGGTGTTTCCCAACTCTCGGAGCGCCGGGAATCACCCTGCTTGCCCATCTGGGTAGATCGGGGGCCACAGGTGGGGAACGTGCGGCCGAGGCCAAACTTTGCCCATTTTGCTGCACAGAGGGTCTCCATTCGCCGCAATGCCTCAGCAAAGAGAGATCAGGACATCATTTTTAAATGGCGTCCCAATCTCTCGAGCCCCCGACATGAATCCCAGAGCCCCTCCCAAGCCCCAACGAACTATAAGGGGGTCCCCTCAGGTTCCCTGCACCCCCCCCTCCCCCCTCCCAACACAGGGCACCCCCGGCCCAATCACCACTGTGCAGAAATGTCAGCTTGGCACCTTAGCAGTGCCGCCTCCAGCTGACAGGGCCATCTGGGCACCGTGGCAATGTCAAACTGGCACACAGGTGGCACTGCCAGGGTGCCAGGCTGGCACTGCCACTATGCCCAGGTTACACTGTTAGCTGGCAGGCTGCCACCCAGCCCAGGGGGCATGCACCTGGGTGCCTCCAATCCACTTGGAGACCTCCTTGAGTGCTGACCCCGTTAAGGGGCTGGTTTAGCACAGGGCTAAATCGCTGGCTTTTAAAGCAGACCAAGGCAAGCCAGCAGCACGGTTCAATTCCCCTACCAGCCTCCCCGAACAGGCGCCGGAATGTGGCGACTAGGGGCTTTTCACAGTAACTTCATTTCAAGCCTACTTGTGACAATAAGCCATTTTCGTTTAGTTTCGTTCGTTTTTGTGGGGAGCAGTACCGAACGGTGCTCGTCCGAGGTCTCCAAGGGGAGGGGGGTTAGATCCCATGTCTAGGTTAGATCTTGGGAACTCACATTAGAATGAGACTAGCTGTCTCGTCCAATGTGCAGGTTTGGCAGAAAGTGATTCCGCCCACAATGGGCGGGATTCACATTGCGACATCTCTCTCGAGATCTAACGCAATCTCGCAAGGCGTGGCAAGCTGGGTAGATCCCGGAAATGGAATCTCCCGGTATCTATTGGCTGCTTGGCGCTATGCAGCTCTGCTTTTGTAGATCTCACCTGCAGCGACTGTGCACCCCTAATGCTCGAAGTTGCAGCAATAACCATTACTGCATCATCTGTACGATGAAGAAAAACAACTTTAAAAGTGCAGTTTCAGTAATGGTGGATTTTGAAAATGTTGAACGGAGCTTTGAGCTTTGACAGTGTCAAATTCAGTTCCCTGGTAACGGTTAGTGAAGGGTGTTGGAGATTTTGATATTTGACGTTTTCCCCCACGCTTTCTGCAAGAGTTTGAAGAGTGTTGCGATTCAAAATCTGAAGCCTAAACTGAAATAGTTCCTTCGTGTCCAGAGATATGTAGGTTAGGTTAAGGGGTTTTGGGATAGGGTGGGTAAGTGGGCTTGGGTGGAGTACCCTTTCAGAGGGTTGGTGCAGACTCGATGGGCCGAATGGCCTCCTTCTGCACAGTAGGTATTCTATGATTCTAAGTTGCAATTGACTCTTGACTTAAGCATCAATGCTCATTGACTATGACAAGAATAGTCTATGGCCAGAATTCTCCGCTGTCAAGATTCTCTGTTCCCGCCTGGAGATTTCAGCCCTATACTTATGCAGGTGAAGGTTCTGATGAAGATGTCCACTGGTGTTTGCATGGCTCCTTCCTCAGAAATAGAAAATAGTCTGTGTTCTGTCAAAGAGCTTCCTTGACAACTACTGGTTGTTTTCAATTGAAACAGAATTTGAGTGTCAATCAAGGCTGGAATCTGAACTCACGAGTTCATTGGCTAAGAGCCAAATTTGCATCACCAAATTGTCCTAAATTATTTAAAGACATGGGATTCATTTTCACAAAAGTTTCCTTGTAGTTTGGGACTAGGTTTCAGAAAAAGCTTGTTTTAGTTTAATCTTCCAAATATCAAATCTTATCAACAATCAGGACTGTGGGCTGGTCTTCCAGTGGTGGCATGTAGGAGGAGGTCGTGCACGAGGTCGCTCCTGCCAGGGTACTTGTTTTTTGGTCCATTTGGCCGGGTTCCTGGGATGGTTTGGTGGACAAGCTCTTCCTCTAAGAAGGTAGAGGGGTCCGGGTGTGGAAGCACATCAAAAAAGACAAAAACTAATAAGTCGGGGAGTGTAAATTCTTCAACTGGCTCGGAGGCTTCGCGTTGAGCCTTGGCAGGGGAGATGATGCCAGCGGCTCCGGCCACCCCAATCACGCCAGACACGCTAACTGGAGTACTTTTTTTTTTTTTTTTTATAAATTTAGATTACCCAATTATTTTTTCTATTAAGGGGCAATTTAGCGTGGCCAATCCACCTACTCTGCATATTTTTGGGTTGTGGGGGCGAAACCCACGCAGACACGGGGAGAATGTGCAAACTCCACACGGACAGTGACCCAGAGCCGGGATCGAACCTGGGACCTCAGCGCCGTGAGGCGGTTGTGCTAACCACTAGGCCACCGTGCTGCCCAGCTAACTGGAGTACTGGCTGCTGACTTTGAAAAGCAGTTTGAAGTACAATTTGAGAGGCAATGGAGAGTGATGTGTGATTTGGACAAGTTGAGTGAGTGGTCAAATGAATGGCAGATGCAGTATAATTTAGATAAATGTGAGGTTAACCACTTTGGTAGCAAAAATGAGAAGGCAGACTATTAACTGAATGGCCATTGGTTAGGAGAGGGGAATGTGCAATGAGACCCGGGAGTCCTTGTACACCAGTCGCTGAAGGTAAGCATGCAGCTACAGCAGGCGGTAAAGAAGGCAAATGATATGTTGGCCTTCATTGCGAGAGGATTCGAGTACAGGAGTAGGGATGTCTTGCTGCAATTATACAGGGCCTTGGTGAGGCCTCACCTGGAATATTTTGTGCAGTTTTGGTCTCCTCTTTTTTTTTATATAAAAAAAATTAGAGTACCCAATTCATTTTTTTCAATTAAGAGGCAATTTAGCGTGGCCAATCCACCGACCCTGCAGATCTTTTGGGTTGTGGGGGCGAAACCCACGCAAACACGGGGAGAATGTGCAAACTCCATGGACAGTGACCCAGAGCTGGGATCGAACCTGGGACCTCGGCGCCGTGAGGCAACTGTGCTAACCACTAGGCCACTGTGCTGACCTGTTGGTCTCCTTATCTAAGGAAGGATGTTCTAGCTATCGAGGGGGTGCAGCAAAGGTTTACCAGACTGATTGCTAGCATGACGGGACTGACGTACAAGGAGAGATTGAATCGGTTAGGATTGCATTTGCTGGAGTTCAGAAGAATGAGGGGGGATCTCATAGAAACCTATAAAATTCTAACAGGACTGGACAGGGTAGAGCAGGAAGGATGTTCCCAATGGTGGGTGTGTCTAGAATCAGGAGGTACAGTCCGAGGATGCGGGATAGACCATTTAGGACAGAGATGAGAAATTTCTTCACCCAGAGAGTGGTCAGCTTGTGGAATTTGCTATCACAGGAAGTAGTTGAGTCGAAAACATTGTCTGGTTTCAAGAAGCAGTTAGATATAATGCGTAGGGTGGCGGAGATGAATAAGAATCTGAGGGCGCAGCTGGATGACCTGGAGAATTAGTTGAGGAAACAAAACCTCAGGGTTGTGGGGTCGCTGGAGGGTGTGGCGGACCGGAACCCAACTATGTACTTTTCGCAGCTGTTCAGTAAAATGGTGGGGTGGGAGGGGGGCTTTACTGTCATTCCCTCCATCTAACACTGCGGCAGAAGCTTCGAGCGAATGAACCCCCACGAGCGGTGATAGCCAGATTTCCACAGATTCCAGGAGAAGGAGCAGGTCCTGAAGTGGGCCAAGGAAAATCACGATGGGAGATGGGAAGGAAGCCAAGTTAGAATGTACCAGGATTTCAGTGCGGAGCTGGCAAAGAAGTGGGTGGCTATTAATAAGCCAAAGCGGTTTTATACAAGAGTGGAGTGAGGTTTGGAGTGGTGTACCCACCGAGGCTGGGTGTTACCTTTGGGTCAAAGGACCATTATTTCGATACTTTGGAGGGGGCAGAAGCTTTTGTTACAGAGCATGGACTGGGGTTGAGTTAAACGGTTTCCTGTGGACTTGTTATGGTTGTTTATGGGGAGGGGTTTGGGGATATTTTGTATATAATTGTTGTTACTTTGTTTTTGGGTTGGGATGAGGTTGTCTTGGATAAATTGCATGGTGGAGGATGGGAGGTTAACTGTTTTGTGGGATGTTGTGTCATGTGAGAGTGCCTTTAAGAATTGGATGTTTAAGAAATGTACCTTTAAGAAATGAAGCTGATCATATTACTGAAGTGATGTCACAGGGGGGAGCTGAGCTCACTTCTGCTTTTTGGGAGTTTTAGTTTCAGTTTGAAGAAAGCTTGGATGTGGCTGTGAGCTGTATTGCTGGTCATCTCTGCCATGAAGGACTATCTCTTAATCCTTTGGTGAAATTGGAATTGTAAAAAGGTCTCAGTATTGAATATAAATCTCATGTGCTTCTGTTTGAAGGATTTGTTAAGTCTTTTGGATGTGTAAAGGAACAGTTTGCAGGATTAGGTAGTGTTGTATTATTTTTGGGGTTATCTTTGAAGTAAGGGGTGTTAAGAGATCCAATGTTTATTTGAAAGGTTAATTTGAGTTCATGGAATAAACATTGTTTTGTTTTAAAAACCACGTGTCCATAATTGTAATACTACACCTGGGGAACAAGCCGTGTGCTTCACAAACCTTATCGAGTTCTTTGAGAAGGTGACTGAACAGGTGGACGAGGGTAGAGCAGTTGATGTGGTGTATATGGATTTCAGTAAAGCGTTTGATAAGGTTCCCCACGGTCGGCTATTGCAGAAAATACGGAGGCTGGGGATTGAGGGTGATTTAGAGATGTGGATCAGAAATTGGCTAGTTGAAAGAAGACAGAGAGTGGTGGTTGATGGGAAATGTTCAGAATGGAGTTCAGTTACGAGTGGCGTACCACAAGGATCTGTTCTGGGGCCGTTGCTGTTTGTCATTTTTATAAATGACCTAGAGGAGGGCGCAGAAGGATGGGTGAGTAAATTTGCAAACGACACTAAAGTCGGTGGAGTTGTAGACAGTGCGGAAGGATGTTGCAGGTTACAGAGGGACATAGATAAGCTGCAGAGCTGGGCTGAGAGGTGGAAAATGGAGTTTAATGTGGAGAAGTGTGAGGTGATTCACTTTGGAAAGAATAACAGGAATGAGGAATATTTGGCTAATGATAAAATTCTTGGTAGTGTGGATGAGCAGAGGGATCTCGGTGTCCATGTACATAGGTCCCTGAAAGTTGCCACCCAGGTTGATAGGGTTGTGAAGAAGGCCTAGGTGTGATGGCCTTTATTGGTAGAGGGATTGAGTTCCGGAGCCATGAGGTCATGTTGCAGCTGTACAAAACTCTAGTACGGCCACATTTGGAGTATTGCGTACAGTTCTGGTCGCCTCATTATAGGAAGGACGTGGATGCTTTGGAACGGGTGCAGAGGAGATTTACCAGGATGTTGCCAGGATGAAAATCTTATGAGGAAAGGCTGATGGACTTGAGGTTGTTTTCGTTAGAGAGAAGAAGGTTAAGAGGTGACCTAATAGAGGCATACAAAATGATCAGAGGGTTAGATAGGGTGGACAGCGAGAACCTTCTCCCGCGGATGGAGGTGGCTAGCACGAGGGGACATAGCCTTAAATTGAGGGGTAATAGATATAGGACAGAGGTCAGAGGTGGGTTTTTTACGCAAAGAGTGGTGAGGCCGTGGAATGCTCTACCTGCAACAGTAGTGAACTCGCCAACATTGAGGGCATTTAAAAGTTCATTGGATAAGCATATGGATGATAAGGGCATAGTGTAGGTTAGATGGCCTTTAGTTTTTTTTTTCCATGTCGGTGCAACATCGAGGGCCGAAGGGCCTGTACTGCGCTGTATCGTTCTATAAAAGCAACAATCCATTAAAGGTGGGGGTTGGTTGAACTCCATGATACATTTTGGGGTTCTGAAAACACCTCTCCCATAACAGTTGTTTAGACCATAAGATATAGGAGCAGAATTAGGTCATTCGGCCCTTTGAATCTGCTCCACCGTTCAATCATGCCTCATCACCATTCTTCTGCCCTCTTCCATAACCCTGTTCTCCTTATTAATCAAAAAATCCCCATATTAATCAAGAACACCAGATTTGTGTTTGAGGTGTTGATACCTACAGGGCTACAGACCCAAGAGCTGGAAGGTGGAATTAAGCAGAATGGTTCTTTCTCAGAACATAAGAACTAGGAGCAGGAGTCGGCAATTTAGCCTCTGGAGCCTGCTTCACTGTTCAATACGATCGTGGCTGATCCCACCATGACCTCATTTCCACTGTCCTGCCCGTTCTCAGTAACCCTTCATCCCGTTACTAATTAATTAAACCTGTCTAACTCCTTAAATTTGCTCACTGTCCCAGCATCCACTACACTCTGGGGTAGCCAATTCCACAGAGTCACGACCCTTTGGGAGAAGCAGTTTCTCCTTATCTCTGTTTTAAATTTGTTACCCCTTATTCTGAGACTATGACCTCAAGTTCTAGAAGATTCCACAAGAGGAAGCATCCGCTCCACGTATACTTTATCCGTACCTGTTAGCATCTTGTATATCTTAAATTTCATCTCCCCCCATTCTTCTAAACTCTAGAAGTATCGGCCTAAACTGCTCAATCTCTCCTCAAACGACAAACCCCTTATCTCTGGAATCAACCTAATGAACCTCCTCTGAACTGCCTCCAATGCCGCTACATCTTTCCTCAAATAAGGGGACCAAAACTGTACACAATACCCCAGGTGGGGTCTCATCAATGCCTTGTATAGTTGCAACAACACTTCTGTACCTTTAAACTCTATTCCTTTAGCTATAAATGGCAACATTCCTTTCACTTTCTTTATTACCTGTTGTACCGTCATGCTCGTTTTCTGTAACTCATGCAATAGGGCTCCGTGTGCAACGGAGCACCCCGAGCCTCTCCCCATTTAGATAATAAGTTCCTTTTCCATTTTTCTGACCAAAATGGATGACGTCACACTTATCCATGTTAAACTCTGTCTGCCACATTTTGGCCCACTCTCTTAACCTATCTATATCCATTTGTAAGGTTCTTATTTCCTCATTGCAACTTACTGTCCCACCTATTTTAGTGTCATCTGCACATTTGGCTATAGAACCTTCTATCCCTGTATCCAAGTCGTGAATATAGATTGTAAATAGCTGGGGCCCAAGGACCGAACGCTGTGGCCCGTCACTAGTTACATCTTGCCAACCAGAATTTTTTAAATCCCGACTCTCTGTCTCCTGTCCGTCAGCCAGTCTTCTATCCAAGATAATAAATTACCCCTAATCCCATGTGATCTCACCTTGTGAATTAACCTTCTGTGCGGCACCTTATCAAATGCCTTCCGGAAGTCCAGATATATTACATCTACAGCAACCCCATTATCCACTTTGCTTATTACATCTTCAAAGAACTCTAGCAAATTAGTGAAACATGATTTACCCTTCATGGCTGACTCTTGGCTGCCCAAACGCCCTGATATTACTTTCTTAATAATGGATTCTAATTTCCCAACAACAGATGTTAAACTAACTAGTCTGTAATTTCCTACATTCTGCCACCCTCCCTTTTTGAATAAGGTGTGTTACATTAGCATTTTTCCAATCCACTGGAACCTTTCCCTGTCCAGGGAACTTTGGAATATTATAACCAATGGATTCACTATCTCCGCTGCCACTTCCTTTAATACTCTAGGGTGTAGGCCATCAGGCTCTGGGGACTTGTCTGCCCTCAATCCCAATAGTACTGTTTCCCTATTGCTGCTTGTTCTAAGTTCCACCTTTTCCATTACCTCTGAATTACCCATTCCTATGTGGATGGTACTAGTATCCAGCACCAGGAAAACTGAGGCAAAATATTGATTGAGCATCTTTGGATTTGTTTATTGTCACGTGTACCGAGGTAAAGTGAAAAATATTTTACTTCAAGCAGCTCAACAGATCATTAAGTACCTGAAAAGAAAAGGAAATAAAACAAAATACATAATAGGGCAACACAAGGTCTCCGCCATTTCTGTGTTTCCCACTATAAACTCTCTGGTTTCAACTTCCAAGGGACCAACATTCACTTTAGCAACTCTCTTTTATGTACTTATAGAAGCTTTTGCTATTCTTTTTGATATTTTGCGCAGTTTATGTTTGAAACATTCAAAATCTTCCCGCCTGCCACTGGCCTTTGCACCATGGTATACCTCAGTTTTTGTCTTTATATTGTCCTTAACCTCCTTGTTTAACAGTGGATGTTTTTTTACCCCCTTACCATCTTCCTTCCTCTCTGGAATATGTTTTATTTGTGAGGAGTTGAGTATCTCCTTGAACAACTGTCACTGCTCATCATGAATATGTTAAGTGAAGTTCTGAAGTTCTTTGTTAATGGCTGTTATTGTTGGATTATAGTTGGATTATGGTTGTGATTGGGTGTCTGAGATGGATGCGGCGGTGGGAATGGGGGCTTCAATGATGCAGGCTGTAGCGTGGGGGCAGGTCTCACTCATAGATGATCAATGGCTGAAACAAAAGCAGTAACATCCCACTATAGTTGGGCAAGGAGAGCAGTTCTTGTCCTTTACTCCATTTAGATACCAACTGATCAATATTGCAAGTCTGTTCCTTAATATACTGATCAATACCAATGCTCTGCCTTCCCTGCTTATATCTCCCTAGTGTTCTGCTTTTACTATGTACTGCGTGGAACTTTCCAGGAGAATCGGCAGGAGCTAATTGCCTTTATTCTGTCCATTTTACTCGTGGTGGTCCGATCCGTGGTGAACTTTTCTTCAGCAACACCAAACGAAAGAGAAGAACTGAAGGTGGGTGACAGGAGCAGGTTCTGTGCTTTGGGCCTGTCTCTTCCTTTGAGTAGTTGGAGTGGAACTGTGGCCCAGATCAGCTTAGCCATGTACGTATTGAATGGTGGAGCATGCTTGAGGGGCCATAGGGCCTATTCACACTCCAATTTCTAACGTTTTATATTGGCCAGAATTTTATGTTACTCGGGCGGATGAGCTTCCGACAAAGAAGCATGTGACATCACACGAGAAAGCATCGGTCGCGCGTCCTGACGTCAGCATGCACTCATGCGATATTCCGGACAGTGGGCATGTGCGAGAGTCGGAAACGTGCCTGCCCACAATCGGGCAGGCAATGTCGTCCATTGAGGGGCCAATTGAGGGCAATTTTACATGGCCCATCTGCTTTTACAGTCGGGGGCGGAGGAGTAGATTGGCCAGGCGGCTTTTACGCTTTAGCTCCAACCTGGATCGGGAACGGGATAAAATTAACAAATGTGCCCAGGGACTGAGGTCGCCATTTGATTGCGTTCCCCAGATACCGGCGGAATAATTCTAACGGCAAAGTTAATTTCTCACGGGATCAGCAGCTCCTGAGACAGCAACACAGCGGGTGCCCTCACATTAAAAACTCCAGCGACCTACCTAATGTGTGCTCTATGCAGTGATCAGTGAGTGTTAAATTCCTCGGTATATTGCTCACTCTTACCTGTTGTAGCCACTGTAAGTGAAAGAGAATGGAGTTGATCAGCCTTTCTGGGCATTTTTACTCTGGATTCATAGACATGACTGCCGTAGAGTGTTTAGTATCAGACTGGCGAATCTGAGGCAGAAAGATCTGCTCCTTTTCCACATAACGTTCAGCAATATTTCAACAGCAGGATCCAGTCCACCCTGATCCTGAACCTCTCGGACGTGCCCCCACAGCTACAGCCACAGGTTATTGAAAAAAATGCCCTTTTTTCAGAGAACTGTTACTTCTTTTCATGTTTATTATATTTGACCATTATTTTGGGTGGCTGGTCTCCACTGGTGATTAATTGGGAACCTGGATAATTTATTTATTTCATTTTCAATAAACTTTATTTGTAACGCATTTGTGGTAAGGTCTGTAAACTGCGATTACAATTCAGTTTAACAATACTGGTGTGGCACATGCTTCCGGCACTTTTATGAAAATGTGAGTGCATGCGTGTGTCTGCTGCGGACTCAACCAGTTTACATAGCAACCCTGACAGGAAGAAAAAATTGGAGTGACTTCTCTTTGTGAAACTTTAATGTTGCAGCATAGAGGAAAATGAGACACTTTTAGCTCTCTTAGCCCAGTACTTCTGTGTTGTGCGTGTAAAACACATTGAAACAAGGTCCCAAACAATTCAGTGAATAAAGGAACATGTATGTGGAATATCCAGTATGTACTGCCCTCCCCCTGCCAAACATGGCCACTGAACTTGCAACTTTGCAGTTTCACACATTTTCCAGTTTTAATTTTTCTTTACGTTGGAGGCCAGTGCTCAGAAAAAAAGTCACGATTGGCCACAGCAAATGGTTACATTGTACATATATAGGGCAGCACGGTGGCACAGTGGTTAGCACTGCTGCCTCACGGTGCCGAGGTCCCAGGTTCGATCCTGGCTCTGGGTCACTGTCCGTGTGGAGTTTGCACATTCTCCCCGTGTCTGGGTTGGTCTCACCCCCCACAACCCAAAGATGTGCAGGGTAGGTGGGTTGGCCGTGCTAAATTGCCCCTTAATTGGAAAAAATGAATTGGGTACTCTAAATTTTTAAAAAACATATGTATGTATATATATATATTATATGTATATATTTATACATATATACAAATGAGAATCCATTAACAAATCTTTCTTGATTATATTTTTCCTGTTGGAAATATAGATTTTGTCCTTGAAAGAATCGCAGGAAATTAAATCATTTTACAAATCCAGAAAAGCCAACAGACTATTAAACACCGTTTCCAATACAACTATAAAGCAATACCCATTTGGATAAAAATGAATATATATATGTCTATGCATTTCCTTTCAACAGTCTTCTTGAATATCATTGCCCATTCAAAACATTTTCAAAGAAATCTTGGAAGTGGCCAGGATTGTTTTTTGTCGGGGCAGCACGGTGGCACAGTGGTTAGCCCTGCTGCCTCACGGCGCCGAGGTCCCAGGTTCGATCCCGGCTCTGGGTCACTGTCCGTGTGGAGTTTGCACATTCTCCCCGTGTCTGCGTGGGTTTCGCCCCCCACAACCCAAAGATGTGCAGGTTAGGTGGATTGGCCACGCTAAATTGCCCCTTAATTGGAAAAATTGAATTGGATACTCTAAATTTCTAAAAAAAAGGATTGTTTTTTGTCTGCAGTGTTAGATGAGCGTGTACCTCCTCTCCCAGCACTGTGGCCCTGTACAGTACCAGCACTGGAGCAGTGTTAGTGTGTACCTCCTCCCCCAGAACTGTGGCCCTGTACAGTACCAGCACTGGAGGAGTGTTAGCGTGTACCTCCTCCCCCAGCAACAGCACTGTGGCCCGGTACAGTACCAGCACTGGAGCAGTGTTAGCGTGTACCTCCTCCCCCAGCACTGTGGCCCTGTACAGTACCAGCACTGGAGCAGTGTTAGTGTGTACCTCCTCCCCCAGAACTGTGGCCCTGTACAGTACCAGCACTGGAGGAGTGTTAGCGTGTACCTCCTCCCCCAGCAACAGCACTGTGGCCCGGTACAGTACCAGCACTGGAGCAGTGTTAGCGTGTACCTCCTCCCCCAGCACTGTGGCCCTGTACAGTACCAGCACTGGAGTAGTGTTAGCGTGTACCTCCTCTCCCAGCAACAGCACTGTGGCCCTGTACAGTACCAGCACTGGAGCAGTGTTAGTGTGTATCTCCTCCCCCAGCAACAGCACTGTGGCCCTGTACAGTACCAGCACTGGAGCAGTGTTAGTGTGTATCTCCTCCCCCAGCAACAGCACTGTGGCCCTGTACAGTACCAGCACTGGAGCAGTGTTAGCGTGTACCTCCTCCCCCAGCACTGTGGCCCTGTACAGTACCAGCACTGGAGCTGTGTTAGCGTGTATCTCCTCCCCCAGCACTGTGGTCCTGTACAGCACCAGCACTGGAGCAGTGTTAGCGTGTACCTCCTCCCCCAGCACTGTGGCCCTGTACAGCACCAGCACTGGAGTAGTGTTAGCGTGTACCTCCTCCCCCAGCACTGTGGCCCGGTACAGTACCAGCACTGGAGCAGTGTTAGCGTGTACCTCCTCCCCCAGCACTGTGGCCCTGTACAGTACCAGCACTGGAGTAGTGTTAGCGTGTACCTCCTCCCCCAGCACTGTGGCCCGGTACAGTACCAGCACTGGAGCAGTGTTAGCGTGTACCTCCTCCCCCAGCACTGTGGCCCTGTACAGTACCAGCACTGGAGCAGTGTTAGCGTGTATCTCCTCTCCCAGCAACAGCACTGTGGCCCTGTGCAGTACCAGCACTGGAGCAGTGTTAGTGTGTACCTCCTCCCCCAGCACTGTGCCCTGTACAGTACCAGCACTGGAGCAGTGTTAGCGTGTACCTCCTCCCCCAGCACTGTGGCCCTGTACAGTACCAGCACTGGAGCAGCGTTAGCGTGTACCTCCTCCCCCAGCACTGTGGCCCTGTACAGTACCAGCACTGGAGCAGTGTTAGCGTGTACCTCCTCCCCCAGCACTGTGGCCCTGTACAGTACCAGCACTGGAGCAGCGTTAGCGTGTACCTCCTCCCCCAGCACTGTGGCCCTGTACAGTACCAGCACTGGAGCAGTGTTAGTGTGTACCTCCTCCCCCAGCACTGTGGCCCTGTACAGTACCAGCACTGGAGCAGCGTTAGCGTGTACCTCCTCCCCCAGCACTGTGGCCCTGTACAGTACCAGCACTGGAGCAGTGTTAGCGTGTACCTCCTCCCCCAGCACTGTGGCCCTGTACAGTACCAGCACTGGAGCAGTGTTAGCGTGTACCTCCTCTCCCAGCAACAGCACTGTGGCCCTGTACAGTACCAGCACTGGAGCAGTGTTAGTGTGTACCTCCTCCCCCAGCACTGTGGCCCTGTACAGCACCAGCACTGGAGCAGTGTTAGCGTGTACCTCCTCCCCCAGCACTGGAGTAGTGTTAGCGTATCTCCTCCCCCAGCACTGTGGCCCGGTACAGTACCAGCACTGGAGCAGTGTTAGGGAACCTGGACAATTTTTATTTTTTAAAATAAGATCCTTTTAATCCGTCAGACAGTATGCCAAGCACAACATTCTAAAACGTTCTTGCATTTACATTGTAATTGAAATAAGAGGAACCTGGATAATTTCTAAGCTACTCTGTGACCCTCTGCAAGGAACTGTTGGGGAAGAAAATACTTTCCTGTCCAATCTATTGAATTTTATATAATTTTCAAAAACATATTTACTGATTTAGGTCTGATAACTCCTGTGGCATTGAGAGGTTTGACAAACAGTGTTGATGGGCGTCACTGTGGCGTAGTGGTTAGCACTGCTGCCTCACGACGCCGAGAACCCTGGTTCGAATCCCAGCCCTGGGTCACTGTCCGTGTGGAGTTTGCACATTCTCCCCGTGGGTTTCCCCCCCCCACATCCCAAAGATGTGCAGGGTAGGTGGATCGGCCAGGCTAAATTGCCCCTTAATTGGAAGTAAATAATTGGGTACTCTAAATTTATCTTTTAAAAACCCATCAGTTTCCCTACAGGTGAGACGGAGAGTGAGCGGATGTTAGGGAAGTGGAAATAGACAGCCCAAGTAATGGTAGAGATATGTGAGCAGACACCCACCCTGGGTTCAAATACCACGATTGCCTTCAGGAACATCAATTAGTTTATATTTGGCCAACACTTCTCTGAAATAGATGCTGGCTAAGTAGGAAGATTAAATTGCTGCATTTGTCCAACAGCACGCTGAAAGATTAAATTGTATTTTTCACTCTCCCAAATATCAACGATGCCAGATTACGAACTGAGCTTCAATTACCTTATCAAGTCTGGTTAGACATGTTCCTGCGTTTTATCACGTGACCCATTTGTCTCCAACTGCGCCCCCCCCCCCCCCCCCCACTCCCACCCACCATTAGTCACCTGACATGCCCATCCTTATGGCGCCCTCCCTTGCAGCAACAGTTGGAAAGCAGACAGATTCTTGTATCACCTGATCGGATGTTTCTATTGTGTTATTTGGCCTCTTTGCTTTTCTCGTTGAAGTGCCCAGGTCAGTCCTGGAGGTCGGTAATCCCACAAAGCAGCAGAACCCGCTGAGGACGAGGAACAGTAAATGTAGACGGACTGGAACAACGTACTGAGTGTGGCAGCGACTCCAATAGTTCAGATGGCCTGACAACTAACATTGAAAACAATCACTGTGCAGGACTAACTTCACTCATTTTGTACATTGTCTTTCAGATACGATTTGGGTTCATTTTGGCATTTGGGGTTTTTCTAATGATAATAAGTGGTGTTTACCTGGCTAAGAGTCCCAGTATGATGGCTTTCAGAGTGAGTGGAGCCATGGAAAGTAATCAGTCCCAATACTTCATGGTGAACCTCTGTTTTTCAATGGTAACGTTTGATCTTCAAGCTCAGGTAACTGAAAAAGTCTTTTTTTTAATGTATTTATTACAAACGTGAATCAAAACAGGTTACAGCAAATAAACACCCCGGGAAACATACTTCCCAACAATAGACGACACAGTTTGTACAACTCCCCCCCCCCCCCCCCCCCCCCCCCCCCCCCCCCCCCCCCCCCTCAAAGCCCCCCACCCCCTCACCCCCCATTACCGCTACGAACAGCCCCTCAAACACAGTCACAAACACCCCCACCTTTCCTCAAACCCCCCCCCGCTGAGCCCCTTAACTCATACTTTATCTTCTCTAACCGCAGGAAGTCGTACAGGTCGCCCTGTACCAAGCCGCTACCCCCGATGGCGATGCCGACCGCCACTCCAGCAAGACTCGTCACCCTGCAATCAGAGAGACGCAGACCACGACATCGGCCTTCCTCCTCTCCATTAGCTCCGGCTTCTCTAAAATCCTAAATATCTCCACCAAAGGGTCCGGCTCCACTCCCTCCTCCACTATCCTGGCTAATACCGCAAACACTCCCGCCCAGAATCTTCCCAATTTTTCACAACCCCAGAACATGTGAGCGTGATTTGCTGGCCCCCGCCCACACCTCTCACACTCATCTGCTACCCCCTGAAAGAACCCACTCATTCTCGCCCGAGCCATATGCACCCTGTGCACCACCTTAAACTGTATCAGGCTCATCCTCGCACAAGAGGAGGTCCCGTTTACCCTACGCAGTGCCTCACTCCATACTCCCCAACTGATCTCCATTCCCAACTCCGCTTCCCATTTCTTTTTGATCTTCACCACCCGCTCGCCTTCTTGCTCCTCCAGTTACTTGTATATATCCCCAATTATTCCCTCCCCTTCCAAATCCGGGAGCAGCAGTCACTCCAGCAGGGTGTATCCCGGCAACTTAGGGAACCCTTCCAGACCTTTTGCACAAAGTCCCTAACCTGCAGATACCTGAACTAACTCCTCGGCAGCTCTACCCTCTCCCTGAGCTCCTCCAGACTGGCGAACATTTCCTCCAAATACAGATCCCTCACCTTGACCAGCCCCACTTCCCTCCACCGCCTGTATACACTATCCATCCAAAGTCCAAAATGAACGTGTTCACTTTCCGAAAAAAGGCCTTTGGTATAAAGGTCAGGAGAGTTTGAAAAATAAACAAGAACCTTGGCGGAATATTATTCGAGAACCCTGCAATCCTTCCCATACTCTCCAACGGATCCGAAACATACAGCAAGAGGTCATCGGCATAGAACGATTCCTGATGCTCCCTCTGTCCCCTCATAATCCCCCTGCCACTCAGCTGACCCCCGAAGAGCCATCATCAACAGCTCTATGGCCAGCGCAAACAGCAACAGTGACAGAGGGCACCCCTGTCTTGTACCCCTGTGTAAATCAAAGCTTCACAAGCTCCTATTATTCGTTCTCACCCTTGCTCTTGGTGCCACATCAGCAATCATGCCACAAATCTTAACCCAAACCTTCCTAAAACCTTGAACAAGTACCGCCACTCCACCCGATCAAATGCCTTCTCCGTGTCCATGGACACCACGACCACCGGTACCAGAGCTCCTGATGGATTCATCACCATATTCAACAGCCGTCTTATATTACTCACGAGCTGCCTGACCTTCAAAAAGCCTGTTTGATCTTCTGCAATCACCCCCGAGACACAATGCTCCATCTTCCCCGCCAACAACTTAGCCAATACTTTCACATCCGTGTTCAATAGTGATATGGGTCTATATGATGCACATTCCACTGGGTTCTTCCCCGTTATCAGGGTTAGGGTGATTACTGCCTGCGTCATCGCCTCCGGCAACTCTCCCTTCTCCAGCACTTCATTAAACGCCCCAACAGATGTGGAACTGAAAAGGTTAACATTGATTATACGAGTTGACACAGATAATTTATTTGGAGCTGGACAATTTGTTTTTTTACAAGCCCACTTTGAGCATTACAAGTCCAACATTGATGGTAACAATGATCAAACCATCCTCTGCCATCTGTGTATATGTATGTATCGCACTCGCTCACTGTCTCACTCTGTGTCTGCCTCTATCACTCCCTCCTGACCCCTCTGTTGTCTCCAGTCCTTGTCCCACAGTCAGTTTTGGAGCTTGTGCAATTTCTTCCAATTAAACATTGGGAAGATTGAAGCGACGTCTCTAGCCCCATTTTCAATCTAGCCGCCAATCCCATTCTCATCTCTCCCCAGTTGCACGAGACTGATCACAATCTTGGCATCCTGTTTGACCCACGTTGAACTTCAAACCCCAAATTCTCTCCAATGCAAAGACCGTCGCGCCTACTGCTGCAAACCTCTACTTTGCTTTTGTCCTTGGGACTGCACTCTGACATAATGATAGAATCATAGAATGAATAGAACACAGAAGGAGGCCATTCAGCCTGCCCTGGCTGTGCTAGCTCTCTGTTACAGCAAGTCCCTTTCTCTTTTCTTTCCCCAGTTCCCTGCAATGTTTTTACCCAGAACTCATTCAATGTTGGCTTCTCGCCAACAGTATCCCGATGAGGAGCACCCACGAAGATCACTGGGCCCCGTTGCTAATAATAGTCTTTATTAGTGTCTTTATTATTGTTTATTAGTAGGCTTACATTAACACTGCAATGAAGTTACTGTGAAAAGCCTCTAGTTGCCACATTCTGGCACCTGTTTGGGTTACACAGAGGGAGAATTCAGAATGCCCAAATTGCCTAACAGCACGTCTTTCAGGACTTGTGGGAGGAAACCGGAGGAAACCCACGCAGACACGGGGAGAGCGTGCAGACTCCGCACAGACAGTGACCCAGGCCGGGAATGGAACCCTGGACCCTGGCGCTGTGAAGCAACAATGCTAACCACTGTGCCGCCCATCATTCCATCGTGCCACCATTTTTCCCATTCCCTGCTTAGTAAATGAAAGTACATTTTTTCAGAAGCATCGTCATTTATATATTCCTTTATTCAACGATTATCCAGCAGGACCTTGCTAATAAATGTTGATTCTCGTCCACAGCTCTGCCTATGTGTACTTGTCTTGACTTCAGGGGTGTATCACATTTCACCTGAGCATTCGATCATCCTGGGCGTGGGCATCATCTGGGCCATTTTAAAAGCTGCTACTGGCCTCACAGCTGTAAGTAGTTCAGATTCTTTTCCGACAGCACCAGGTTTAGGAATAACCGATTATAGAATTTCTATTGCCGGCACTCTTGGAATGCATGAAATAGCGAAGTGCAGGAAATGTAGGTGCAGGTTGGAAGATTCAAGGCTTCGGGATCACCCACCCCTGTGCATGTTAACTGCTGAATCTCGGTGTCGGAACTCCGAGTGGGAAACTTCCCCTCACTTGTTCAGCTCAAAACCATTCCCGACTCATCCTGTTGAAATCCAGCTCTAAGCCCCTCACTGGGTTTTCAATCTGTCTCCCACCAAATAAACCCAACTTTACACAACAGGTGCACAGGCAGATACTCCATGGAAAGTAACCCTAGCTTCACTTAATTAAATGGAATTTCAATCTCTTTTTCCCCCATTAAGAGATGTGCGTGCGTGGTGCTCCATCAGGGCAAACCCCGGAACCTGTAAATTGAAATGTTGGCGGAAATAAGTCATCTTTTCCGTGGGTTGATCTTCAAAGCTGTTATTGGCTCAGTTGCACAGTCCTTCATTCTGAAACTGACCTTGTTATATCTGATCTGGGAAAACTCAGTGATGACAAATGGAGTCATACCTGGCACAAAGGAAGGTGGTTGTTGGAGGTCAATCATCTCAGTTCCAGGACATCACTGCAGGAGTTCCTCAGGGGAGCGTCCTAGACCCGAAACAGCTTCAGTTGCTTCATCCATCCTTTCGTCATAAGGTCACAAGTGGGGAATGTTCACTGATATTTGCACAATGTTCAGCACCATTCACGACTCCTCAGATCCATACTCATATGCAGCAAGACCTGGACAACATTCAGACTTGGGTTGATAAGTAGGCTTGCGATGGACGATGAGTCCAAAGAGCTCTTTAACCATAGGAAACAAATTATCAGAGTGCCAAGTGGGCCTGGGATGATTTTGCATTGATTAGACGCCGCCAGGTACAGACAAAGTTAACTCAGTGACTGGCTGGTGTGTCAGAAGTGTGGGAAGAATGAGGAGGTCATGCGTCTGAGATGGGAAGCCAAGTGGCTACTACACACTTAGAAATGTTTCAGTTCCTGTCTGCTTGTTAATCAGGCTCCCAACTCCAGACTGGTGACTCCTGCTTCACATTGACAATCCTGATTCTTTTGCTGCCAGTCTGGTCTCAGTAAAATTTGAGACGGATCTGCAGGTATCAATTATTGTTTAGGATCGAACCTGGGACCTCGGCGTCGTGAGGCTGCAAGGCTCACTCACTGCGCCACCGTGCTGCCCCATAGATCAGTAATATTGAACGCAAATACGAACATCAGTAGCATCTCCTGCTTCCTAACCAAGGTTCATGAGCTAGAGCAACTCTGATGAAGTAATGGACTGATGAGTACATAAAATAATATTTTTGCAAAGTACATCAAAACACAGATTTTCATTTTTATATGATGTACTATATTTTAATCTATCAGACACATACTTTAATAATTACAAGCTGAATGTTACAATGCTACTTATTGCTGTTTTGTTTTTTGCTGGCATCTTTGAAGAATGAAAATGGGGTGACAGTTACTTGGGGAAGCACTGCATTCATAGGTTTCATCCTAATCAGGCATTACTCAGCCTGACAGGGTCCCAATGATAGTTCCTCTCGGGACTGATTAGAATATAATCATTCTTGTAGATCTTGAAAGGAAAGAAGGTTCTTGTGTGGATATTCATGGTCCAGAATCTACCCGAGCTGGCCTACCTGGGATATTTGCTCCATCAGGTGAGTATTTCAATACAGTAGAAGCTTGTTGATGTTTATATTTGTAAAGGATTTGATTGAGCCTGTAGACCAGGGGTGGGCAAACTACGGCCCGCGGGCCGCCAAAGGTATTTCTGCGGCCCACCAAGTCATTAAAAAAAAAAAAAAAATTTTTTTTTTTTTAATTTTTTTTTTTTTTAAATTTTTTTTTAAGGTTAATGGGGGGGGCTGTTGGGTTACTTACTGGTATAGGGTGGATATGTTGACTTGAGTAGGGTGATCATTGCTCGGCACAACGTCGAGGGACGAAGGGCCTGTTCTGTGCTGTACTGTTCTATGTTCTATATGAGGCGCCCAGAATCATAACCGGGTGAAGTAATTATTTACTTAATATACTATGCGGCCCTTTGTGAATTGTGAATTTCTGAATGTGGCCCTTGCACGGAAAAGTTTGCCCACCCCTGCTGTAGACAATTGGGAAGGTCCCCCTACATTTCAAGAGGGCACTTCCAGGATGGTGGGTTTGAGAAAGAGAGTAGACACACGGCTCATTTCAGTGTTTATACAAAGCAGAAACATTTGTTGAAAGTTACTCAGGAGTGTAAGTGTTTCCTATATTTATGCACAAGATACAAAACTGGATTTCCACTAATGTTTGAATATTGGACGTTCTGTCCGACAGGGTTGATGGGGTTGGTCGGGTTTTGGAGACAAGGAGTGTGAAATAAGACACATAGAAAAGAGAAACAGGAAGAGGCCATTCGACCCTTCGATCCTGCTCTGCCATTCATTATGATCCTGGCTGATCATCGGGTTCGATACCCTGATCCTCCCCCCCCCATATCCCTTGATCCCTTTCGCCCCAAGAGCCGTATCTGACATCTTCTGGAAATTACACAATGTTTTAGCCTCAACTACTTTCTGTGGTAGTGAATTCCACAGATTCACCACTCTCTGGGTGAAGGCATTTCTCCTCACCTCAGTCCTAAAAGAGTTACCCCTTATCCTCAAACTATGACCTTAGTTCTGACTCCCCCACCATCAGGAACATTCTTTCTAAATCTACCCTGTCTAATCCTGTTAGAATTTTACAAGTTTCTATGAGATCCCCTCTCATTCTTCTAAACTCCAATGAATATAATCCTAACCAACTTAGTCTCTCCTCATATGAAAGTCCCACCCAGGAATCTGCCTGGTAAACCTTCGCTGCCCTCCCTCCATAGCAAGAACATCCTTCCTCAGGTAAGGACATCAAAACTGCTCACAATACTCCAGGTGTGGCCTCACCAATGCCCTATACAATTGCAGTAAAACATCTCTATTCCTACACTCAAATCCTCTCGCTGTGAAGACCAATATACCATTTGCCATTATTTTTTACCATTTGCCTTCTTTACTGCCTGCTGTACCTGCGCGCTTTCTTTCAGCGACTGATGCACGAGGACACCAAGGTCTCGCTGAGTATCCACCTCTCTCAATTTACACCCATTCAAATATTTCTATTTTATTCTACCTAAGTGGATAACCTCACCTTTATCCACATTATACTGTATCTGCCATGTATGTGCCCACTCACAGCCTGTCCAAATCCTGCTGAAACATCTCTGCATCCTCCTCACAGCTCACCCTCCCACCCAACTTTGTATCATCTGCAAATTTGGAGACTTTGGAAAAATTTGGAAAACTTATCACCTTTGGAAACTCTCGTTTGAATATTTTTCACTCAACTTGGATTCCTATGTTATTTAATCTTGTTTGTTGTGAGTGCTGGCCTAATTTTTGAGTTTGTGCTATATGTTCTGAACACACCCACTCATTCACCTGATGTTTGGGTGGAGATATTGCCCTGTGTTGATTCAGGCAGTCAGACCTGGTGTTAAGGGTACACCAACTCTCGGGAACAAATTGGTTTTAGAGTAATAAAAACAGAAAATGCTGGATAAACCCAGCACTCTAGCTGCATCTGTGGAGAGAAACAGAGTTAAGTGGGCTGGATTCACCAAAAATGGTGCCGTGTCCCCACCCCGGCATAAAAACGCTGGTGTTTTATTCCCCAGTTTCCTGAGAAAAATAAACGGCTATTGACTTACCTGCAGGGGGCTGGCAGGGACCCAGGGAGCTTCACGCAGCTTTGGCTGTGGATACAGCCCCCTGCACTTCCAGTTCCGAGTCTGTGCATGCGCACGGCGGCGGCCCCCAGCGGCCACGCCGAGCGCCATGGCGGACTCAGACCGTGGACCAAGACCAACAAAGAAGGCCCCACCCGATTGGCTGCGGTCCACTGCATTGGACCGACCATAAGGCACCCCCCCCCCCCGGTGCTTGACCCCATTGCCCCCACTAGGGCGGCCGCGGACCAAGCCCGTAGCGGCCACGTGCGAGTCCCGACCGGCCATACCATGTTAGTTCCACGCCGTCGGGAATTCGGCCAGTCGGGACCGGAGTATCGCTGGGAGGGCCTCTGGCAATGGCCCCCCCCCCCCCCCCCCCCCCCCCAGTCGCACAGCGTGATTCGCAGACGAGAGATTCTCTGGGGGCCGGAGAATTGCTGGAGCGGCGCCGGTCCCGATTCGGTCGGGAACACCGATTCTCCGCCCCCGCACCAAACCCGATTTTGGCGTGGGGCTGTGGAGAATCCAGCCCAACGTTTGGATCTAAATGACCCTTCTACAGAACTGAACAGCATCCTGGAGGAGGATCATTTCGATCTGAAACGTTACTCTCGTTTCTCTCTCCACAGATGCTGCCAGACCTGCTGAGTTTGTCCAGCATTCTCTGTTTTTATTTCACATTTCCAGCATCCACACGATTTTGCTTTTATATGGTTATAAAGTTGACCCATTTAGTTTCCCTACAACTGTTCAGTGCAGGTTTGCACAGTACGTCTTACCCCTGTTGCGAATGTTAATTTGTCTTGGCTGTCTCATTTTGGGTTCCTTCTGAGCCTTCCCTCAGTGGAAGGAGGTAGTGAGGGTGTTACTCAAATCTCTCGGGGTCAAAGTGCTTTCCATCTGCATGCTGGGCCATGGGACGGTGCTCAAACTATCAACACGCAATTCACTGTGGTGTTAGCTGTTTGGTCCTGTCTACTTTCTCCTGCATCCTCTGTGATTTGGGAAAATGGGAGCGAGATTTGTTTTGTGGGATGGACTCCCGTCACCAATTATGACTGGAGCGAGTCTTTGGTTTAGGGATAGCCTCAGTCAGAAGGTGCCCGGTTCGAGCCCTGTCCCGGACAGTCCGAGCGAGTGCAGACTGATACTCCAATCTGTAACCCGAGTTAAACTCCACTGAGATACTCGCGTCTGGTGGTGCGAGTGGCTCCTCCTCTATGTTTTGTAGGAACCCATTGGATCTCACTACCATGGACGAACCACCTGATTGCCGGTATGAACTTGGCTATGATCATTCTATTTTTTATTTATTTTTGTTTATAAATTTAGATTACCCAATTATTTTTTCCAATTAAGGGCCAATTTAGCCTGGCCAATCCACCTACTCTGCACATTTTTTGGGTTGTGGGGGTGAAACCCACGCAGACATGGGGAGAATGTGCAAACTCCACACGGATAGTGACCCAGAGCCAGGATCGAACCTGGGACCTCGGCGCCGTGAGGCAGCTGTGCTAACCACTAGGCCACCGTGCTGCCCCTTGGCTATGATCATGAACAGAGCAGAGGAGGTTATGGGGAGAATTATCAGAGAAATCTTGAAGAGCTTTAATAGAGCAAATCGGGAGAAACTATCCAACTGCAGGAATTACCTGAGGAGTCAGATTGACGATGATTGGCAAAAGAACCAGCGGTGATATCAGGAAAATTGCTTCTATGTTGTGAATTATTATACTCTGGAATGCACAGCATCAACGGGGGGGGGGGGGGGGGGGGGGGGGGGGGGGGTGCAGATTCATAGTAATTTTGAAATGAGAACTGGATAAATATTTTAAGGGAAAGAATTTACAGAACTATGGGGTGGGGGAAGATCAAGGGAAGGTCAAGGGAGTGGTGCTTAGTTCTTTTGAAGAGCGAGCACAGGCTCCAAGAGCGAATGTCCTCTTTCTGCAGTGAAATATCTGTGATTCTAGGAAAGGAGGCAATCTGTCAGACTGTAATTCCAGGCAAGAAGTTAGCAAATGTGGGCTTAGTTAGATAAACGCCCAGTTCCTCTTTCCACACTTTACAATCTTTCTGGGATGTTCCTACTGACATGTCGATTTTGTTTATCTCTTTTTCTATTCCATTATTCTGAAGGTTATCACTGAATGGGGATTAAATGAAACTTACGTTCTAGAAGCTGGTGCAGTGACTGGTGCTTTTATTTCTGTTGCCATCAAAGTTGGCCTGGTTTGGTCAATGATCAAAGTTTCCCGCTGTTTTGGTCAAGATCTACATGAAAGAAGTAAGTTGGCATCTTTCAAGCCAAATAAACGGGTCATTTGACACACCGTCCGAACCGTCTATCAACTAGAAGGAAAGGGGCAATAGGTAAAACTACCACCTGAAATTTTCCCTCCAGATCACACATTGACGTAATTGGGAACTAAATCATTGACCCTTCACCGTCTCTGGATCAAAATCCCCAAAGGCATTGTGGGTATACCTACACAAACATGGAATATAGTGGTTCACATAGGCTCAAGTTTGTCTTTATTGTGAGGGGGATTGAGTATAAAATTGTGAAGTTTCGCTATAACTGTACAGGGCGTCGGTCAGATGACACCTAGACTACTGTTTACAATTTTGGTTTCCCTTTTTTATTCTTTCATGGGTTGTGGGCATCACCAACAAGGCCGGCATTTGTTGCCCATCCCTAATTGCCCTTGAACTGTGGCTTGTTAGGTAATTTCAGAGGGCATTTAAGAGTCAATCACATTACTTCAGGCCTGGAGTCACATTCAGGGCAGACCGCGCCAGATCTCTAGACTCCCCCATCGTAGCTTCTGGACCACCCCAATGACCAAACTCACCAATAAGAGGGACATTGAGTTCCTGCACCGCACCCAATAAGGGCAGGGCCACCCTTGGGCCCGATCCCCAGCATAGGCAAGATGCCACCTAAAGGTGCCTCTGCCAGGGTGCCAAGGTGGCACTGCCAGGGTGCCTGGCAATGTTATAGTGCCCGGGTGGCATCGGGGGTACCATGGTAACACCCCGTTCAGAGCCCGACCACCCAGTGCCCCCCCCGAATCGCTCCAGGAGACCCTCCCCAATTGCAGGTACGCCTGGTCCAAGTTTGTGGAAACCAGTGCTAAACAGTGCCCGCTCGGGGTCGATCCTGGGCACTGGGTAGATCCTGGGCACTGGGTAGATCCTGGGCACTGGGTAGATCCTGGGCACTGGGTAGATCCACGTGGACATATTCAAGTGAGACTAACTGCTCACTTTGAATATGCAGATCCGGCTCCCGTCCTCAATGGGAGGGATACAGATCGTACACTTCGTGAGATCTCATCAGACCTTGTGAGACGTGACAAGACCCACTACCTTTTATTCATTGAATTTAAGTTCCATCAGCTCCTATGGTGTGATTTGAACCCTTAAATCTATGTCCCCAGGGCATCACGGGGCTCAGTGGTTAGCACTGCTGCCTCACGGCGTCGAGGTCCCAGGTTCGATCCCGGCTCTGGGTCACTGTCCGTGTGGAGTTTGCACATTCTCCCCGTGTCAGCGTGGGTTTCGCCCCCCACATCCCAAAGATGTGCAGGGTAGGTGGATTGGTCATGCTAAATTGCCCCTTAATTGGAAAAAATGAATTGGGTGCTCTAAATTAATTTAAAAAAAATCTATGTCCCCAGAACATTATCATAGAATCATAGGATTTACAGTGCAAATAGAAGCCATTCGGCCCATCGGGGCTGCACCAGCCCTTCGAAAGAGCACCCTATTTAAGACCACACCATCCTACCTCGTAACCCAGTACAAAGAACAAAGAAAAGTACATCACAGGAACAGGCCCTTCAGCCCTCCAAGCCTGTGCCGACCATGCTGCCCGTCGAAACTAAAATCTTCTACACTTCCGGGGTCCGTATCCCTCTATTCCCATCCTATTCATGTATTTGTCAAGATGCCCCTTAAATGTCACTATCGTCCCTGCTTCCACCAGCTCCTCCGGCAGCGAGTTCCAGGCACCTACCCTCTGTGTAAAGAACTTGCCTCGTACATCTCCTCTAAACCTTGCCCCTCGCACCTTAAACCTATGCCCCCTAGTAATTGACCCCTCTACCCTGGGAAAAGGTCTTTGACTATCTACCTAACTTTTTGGACACTAAGGGGCAATTTATCATGGCCATTCCAGCTAACCTGCACATCTTTGGACTGTGGGAGGAAACCGGAGCATCCGGAGGAAACCCACGCAGACACGAGGGAGAACATGCAGACTCCCCACAGACAGTGACCCAAGCCAGGAATCGAACCTGGGACCCTGGAGCTGTGAAGCAACAGTGCTAATCACTATGTTACCGTCTGACCCTGTAGATTACTAGTTCAGTAAAAATGATAACTATGCCATTATCACTCCCAAATTTAGGGAGGAACTTACTGACATAAGAAGGTGCTCGGGGGGGGGGGGGGGGGGGGGGGGTCACTACTGGCTGAACCTGAGGTAAAGGGATTGTCTTATGAGGAAAGGTCGAGCAAGTTGGGCTTATATCCATTGGAGTTTCAAAGAATGGGAGGTGACCTTTTTGATACGAGGGAACTTGACAGGGTGAATGCTGAAAGGATGTTTCCCCTTGTGGGCAAATCTAGAATTAGGGGCCACAATTTAAAAATAAGGGTCTACCATTTAATACGCAGATGAGGAGGAATTTCTTCTCTCAGATAGTCGTTGATCCTTGAAATTCTCATTCTCAGAGAGCAATGGAGGCTGGACCATTGAATATATTCAAGGCTGAGTTAGCCTGGTCTTTGATCTGCAAGGTTTTTGAGTGTTATGGTGGTGGGGGGAGGCGGTGGTGGAAGGAGTGTGAAGTTAAGGCAGAACTGAATCAGCCATGGTCTTATGGGTTCACCACCATATTCTCAAGGGCACTTAGGGACAGGTACCGCTGGTCTTGTCAGCAATGTTCCCGCCCCAAAAACAAATAACAAAAACACAAATGGTTGAACAGTACTTGGTGTTGAGGTTGTGAACACAGTTACAATAGTGGGTGCAGTTCAAGAGGTGTCAATGGGAGTCTTTAAACCCAGTATTTCACTGATACTTTATGCTAGACTGTTGGAATACTGCAGCTGTATCAAATTTGCTCTGAAATTGAAATGTTCACGAGAGCTGCAGCTGCTTTGTATATTAGCCACATGAGACCAGTTTGGGGTTATTGTATATTAGATGCACAATCCAAATGATTCTGCTGTTATCTGTAATTATGTAAACGTGTACATCCAAATAAATGTACTCCCTACACATTTGCCATTCTGTGGCTGAGAGAGTAACTGTCTCCTTGCCCCCAGGCCTCTTGGCTTTGCTCTTGAGTTAGATATTAAGGGCTTGAGATAGCCATTCCTTTGTAGAGGCATTGAGTCTGAGCTTGGTGTCTAAGATTGGCAATTGACTTTGGGAAATTATGAGTGAGAACTCCATTCTCCCGTGGCATTGAGACATCAAGATGCTTTGTGTTGTACATTTTTGGAGAATTCTGGAGGACCATTAGTTTCTCCACAAGTGGGAGTCACTCTGCACTTCCATCTTCGACGTAAGCTCAACCTCAAGCTCCTCCTAGAGGACAAGTGTTGCTATAGCTCTTTGCCAGGAAAAATGAGTTGACAGATCTTTCCTGGCCTGTTGGAGATTTATGTCAGGATGAAGGAACAGCAGTGCAAGGCCACCTTCCTCCCTTCATCCCATTACTGGAGACAATCCCTGAAAAATGCTTGGTTAAAACAATTCCACTGCTTTTTGAGCAAAACCAACGATTGATTCTGTGACAATGTTGAAAAGGTTGCAGCTTTTACTTTGACCTGCATGGGGAGCTGTGGCTGTTCAAATGAATCGAAAACAGATTTAGCTTTCAAAATATACTGAAGACTGTAGACGACCAAGAACAGATTGAGAGAATAAAAATATACATCAGATAAGCTAATAACACGATCTCATAGATACCTGTTACTGTCAAGGTTCTGATTTTTTAAAAAAGATTCTTTAGTAAATGTGCAGTCTTGTTGATGATCCTCTTTAAATGTGTTGTGTTTGACTTGTGTCAGCCAGTGACACAATTGCAATTCAAAAAGTATGGAATCAGAAATGTTCCTTTTGGGGATTGAAGTTTCTCAACTTTCTTAATGAATTAGGTAACATGTTCAGGTGAAATTTCTTAAAAGGACGATTAGAAATTTCAACCAAACACAATTTATTAGCCTACCCCTTGGAGTGCCGGTCAATATACCCGAATTATATTTATTATTCTTTCACTGAGTGTTAGCATTGTTGGAAAGGCAGGGATTTATTGTCGAACCCTAATTGCCTTTGAGGCGGCGAACCACCTTCTTGATTACAACTTGCTGGGTCATTTCAGAGAGCAATTGATGCTCAACCACATTGCTGTGGGTCTGGAGTCACATGTAGGCCAGATCCTTCCCTAAAGCACATTAGTGAATCAGATGCATTTTTAACAACAGTCAATAGTTTGGTGATCACCATCATTGATACTGGCTTTTTAATTCAGATTTATTTAATTAATTGAATTTAATGACCCCAGCTGCTTTGATGGGATTTGAACTCATGCATGTAGATCACTAGTCCTCTAATTCTGTTACTGTACATGGCCTTCCACATATACGGCAGATCGATGAGAAATTAAACTTGCTGTATACTATTTGAAGCCTCAGGTGACATGTCCATAAGAAGACCCTCTGTGCCTCTTGGTGTTCCCTGGAGCTGTATAACTGCACAAATTTGAGTAGCAGGTCAAATGATTAGTCAGAATATAAAGAACGTTAATCAGGAGAAATAAATTAGAGTATGAGCGGAAGCTAGCTAGAAATGTAAAGCAGGAAAGCAATAGTTTCTCCAGGTTATTAAATCAGACAAGAGTAAGTTAAGTGAGTGTTGGTTCTCTGGAGAGTGACAATGGAGAGTTAATAGTGGATAATAAGGAAATGGTGGATGAAATGAACAAATATTTTGCTTCTGTGTTCACTGTGGAAGATACAAAAAGCATTCCAGTGATAGCTGTACATCAGGAGGTGGCGGAGAGAGAGGAACTCGGTAGAATTACAATCACTAAGGAAGCGATACTGAGAATACTGATGGAGTTGGGGCTCACAAATCTCCCGGTCCAGATGGACTGCAGTCTAGGATCTTAAAAGAGGTGGTTCATGAGATAGTAGATGTGTTGGTGTTAATTTTGCAAAATTCGGCCGATTCTGGAAAGGTTGCATCAGATTGGAAAGTAGCAAATATAACTCCTCTATTCAAGAAGGGAGTGAGACAGAAAACAGGAAATTAAAGGATAATTAGCTTGACGTTTGTCATGGGGAAGGTGTGAGAATCGGTCATTAAAGCTGGGCACTTAGAGAAACTAGGGTAATGGGGAAGAGGCAGGGTAATGGGGAAGAGGCAGGGTAATGGGGAAGAGGCAGCGTAATGGGGAAGAGGCAGGGTAATGGGGAAGAGACAGGGTAATGGGGAAGAGGCAGGGTAATGGGGAAGGGGCAGGGTAATGGGGAAGGGGCAGGGTAATGGGGAAGAGGCAGGGTAATGGGGAAGAGGCAGGGTAATGGAGAAGAGGCAGGGTAATGGGGAAGGGGCAGGGTAATGGGGAAGGGGCAGGGTAATGGGGAAGAGGCAGGGTAATGGGGAAAAGGTAGGGTAATGGAGAAGAGGCAGGGTAATGGGGAAGAGGCAGGGTAATGGGGAAGGGGCAGGGTAATGGGGAAGAGGCAGGGTAATGGGGAAGGGGCAGGGTAATGGGGAAGAGGCAGGGTAATGGAGAAGAGGCAGGGTAATGGGGAAGGGGCAGGGTAATGGGGAAGGGGCAGGGTAATGGGGAAGAGGCAGGGTAATGGGGAAAAGGTAGGGTAATGGAGAAGAGGCAGGGTAATGGGGAAGAGGCAGGGTAATGGGGAAGGGGCAGGGTAATGGGGAAGAGGCAGGGTAATGGGGAAGAGGCAGGGTAATGGGGAAGGGCAGGGTAATGGGGAAGGGGCAGGGTAATGGGGAAGAGGCAGGGTAATGGGAAGGGGCAGGGTAATGGGGAAGGGGCAGGGTAATGGGGAAGAGGCAGGGTAATGGGGAAGAGGCAGGGTAATGGGGAAGGGGCAGGGTAATGGGGAAGAGGCAGCGTAATGGGGAAGGGGCAGGGTAATGGGGAAGAGGCAGGGTAATGGGGAAGTGGCAGTAATGGAGAAGAGGCAGGGTAATGGGGAAGAGGCAGGGTAATGGGGAAGAGGCAGTAATGGGGAAGAGGCAGCGTAATGGGGAAGGGGCAGGGTAATGGGGAAGAGACAGGGTAATGTGGAAGAGGCAGGGTAATGGGTAAGAGGCAGGGTAATGGGGAAGAGGCAGGGTAATGGGGAAGAGGCAGGGTAATGGGGAAGAGGCAGGGTAATGGGGAAGAGGCAGCGTAATGGGGAAGAGGTAGGGTAATGGGGAAGAGGCAGGGTAATGGGGAAGACGCAGGGTAATGGGGAAGAGGCAGGGTAATGGGGAAGGGGCAGGGTAATGGGGAAGAGGCAGGGTAATGGGAAAAGGCAGGGTAATGGGGAAGGGGCAGGGTAATGGGAAGGGGCAGGGTAATGGGGAAGAGGCAGGGTAATGGGTAAAAGGCAGGGTAATGGGGAAGAGGCAGGGTAATGGGGAAAAGGCAGTCTGGTTTTCTGAAAGGGGAGTCATGTTTAACCAATTTATTGGAGTTCTTTGAAGGAGTAAAATGTGCTGTGGATAATGGGGAGCCTGTAGATGTACTGTACTTGGATTTCCAGAAGGCATTTGATAAGGTGACACAGCATAGGTTGTTGAGGAGCATAAATATTCAGGGTGTGAGGAGTAACATATTATCCTGTAGAGAAGATTGACTGGCTGGCAAAAAACAGAGGGTATGCATAAATGGGTGTTGATCTGATTGGAGGATCATAGAATTTACAGTGCTGAAGGAGGCCATTCGGCCCATCGATGCTGCATCGGCTCTTGGAAAGAGCACCCTAGCCAAGGTCAACACCTCCACCCTATCCCCATAACCCAGTAACCCCGCTCAACACTAAGGGCAATTTTGGACACTAAGAGCAATTTATCATGGCCAATCCACCTAACCTGCACATCTTTGGACTGTGGGAGGAAACTAGAGCACCCGGAGGCAACGCACGCTGACACGGAGGATGTGCAGACTCCGCACAGACAGTGACCCAAGCCGGAATCGAACCTGGGACCCTGGAGCTGTGAAGCAATTGTGCTATCCACAATGCTACCGTGCTGCCGAGTGTGGCGAGTGGAGTCCCACAGGGGTCTATGCTGGTGCCTCAACTTTTTAAAATCAATGATTTAGATGAGGAGAGTGAAAGTATGATAGCTAAATTTGTAGATAACACATAGCTAGGTAGGAAAGTATGTTGTGAAGAGGATATATGGATATTGCAGACAGATATAGATAAGTTGGGCTACTGGGAAAAATCTGGCAGATGGAGTACAATGTGGGAAAATGTGAAGTTGTTGACTTTGGCAGGAAGAATAAAAAAGCAGAGTATTACTTAAATGGAGAATGACTGCATAATTCTGAGGTACAGAGGGATCGAAATGTGCTTGTGCATGATTCACAAAATGTTGGTATGCAGGTGCAGTAAATAATTAAGAAGACTAGTTATTCTTTATTACGAGAGGATTTGAGCATAAAAGTAAGGATGTTAAGCTTCAGATATACAGGGCAGTGATGGGACCACATCTGGAATATTGTGTGCAGTTTTGGTCTCCTTATTTAAGGAAAGATGTAAATGTGTTGGAGGCGGTTCAGAGGAGGTCGACCAGATTGATACCTGGAATGAGCGGGTGAAAGGTGAAATAGACTGGGCTTGTTCTACTGGAGTTTAGAAGAGTGAGAGGCGACTTGTTTGAAGTATCTAAGATTCTAAACGGCCTTGACAAGGTGGACATGGAAAGGATATTTCCTCTTGTGGGTGAGTCAAGAACTAGGGGGGCACTGCTTTAAAATTAGGAGACACCCTCACAGGATAGAGAAAAGGGGAATTTTTCTCTCTGAAGGCTGTGCAATTTGGAACCCTCCGCCCCTCAGAAAGTGGTGGAGGTGGGGGGTCACTGAATATTTTTAAGTTGGAAGTAGATAGATTCTTGCCGGGCAAGGGGACCAGAGGTTATCAGGGGTAGATGGGAATGCAGAACTCAATACAAACAGATCAGCCACAATCTTACTGAATGGCAGAGCAGGCTTGAGGGGCTGAATGGCCTCCTTCTGCTCCTACTTCATATGTTTGCATTTCTGTTTGTATAAATACAGTGCAGAAAGTCAGTGTGAAGATCTGACAAAACGTCAGTGAATTTGCGGCTTGCGTTGGCCCTGGGAAATAGTTAGCTCCAAAGACGGATTGGGTTTTTTCACTTTTCCAGGACATGCTGCCTCTGCGCTGGGTGTTATTCAGGCTTGTTGAATTCCTGAATGACACTGGTCTGAATCCTCGGCCACATTGGGCGGAACAGATTTCTGTCCAGCGGAAGGCATTGCCTGCAGCTTCCAAACATTTCTCCGTTTGTGTTAAAACTTTGATAAAAGTGTGTAGTGATGGAACCCATCTGTGTATCATCAGCTGCTAAAAGGCTGATTTGGGCGCACAGTATTAAACTGTCACCCTTACAGGATAGAGAGCCTGAGATTGTTTCTGTGGCCTGGAAAATCCTGCAGCTCATTACAGGGGAATTATTTTGTGGCTGGGTTAATTTACTGTCCATGCAGAATATTCCTAATGACATCTTTTGGCTTTTTCCCCATTTTTTTCCTTTCTTTCCCAGTGTTTAATCCCTCGGAGCCATTGCCCTCGGCGTAGGATATCTTCAAGGGTAAGCATGATACTTATTCCTTTATCGTTTTTTCCCCTCATGCCTCTATAAAAATCGTGATGTGGAGATGCTGGCGTTGGACTGGGGTGAGCACAGTAAGGAGTCTGACAACACCAGGTTAAAGTCCAACAGGTTTGTTTCAAACACGAGCTTTCGGAGCACTGCTCCTTCACCTGAGGAAGGAGCTGTGCTCCGAAAGCTAGTGTTTGAAACAAACATGTTGGACTTTAACCTGGTGTTGCAAGACTTCTTTCTATAAAAATCCTCTGGCTCCACGTATGAGCGATGAGCTAACCCTTTCTTTCCATTCCATTTTCTATGGAAAAACTCCAAACAGCTGCCCATCTATGCGATGATCCATCCACCCCAACTCCGATGGGTAAATAGTGTCAGGCAGCCTCCTGACTGTGAAGCTAATTTAGGTGTTTTTTAACCACAGGGCTCCTAGTCAGCAACACGTCACTAGTGGAGCAGCCTCATAAGCAAGGATTCTTCCAGTTGAAAGCAGACTGCCAAATACGTTTCACCCCGTCTCAGTCCCCTCATTTCAAACATCAGTCAGTATCTCAGACCCACTGAAAATGGATTTTGGGACGTTATAGAAAAAAATCATTTGATATTTTAGTGCCTTTCCACTACATCCTGCCTACCATTCTGTACCCATCCATTACCTCTATCATCTCCACTTAGAACAAAGAACATAGAATCCCTACAGTGCAGAAGGAGGCCATTTGGCCCATTGAGTCTGCACTGACCCTCTGAAAGAGCATTCTACTTAGGCCCACTCCCCCACCCTATCCCTGTAATCCTGCACATTGATAATGACAATCCACCTCACCTGCACATCTTTTGGACACTAAGGCAGTTTAGCATGACCAATCCACCTAAACTGCACATCTTTGGACTGTGGGAGGAAACCGGAGCACCCAAAGCAAAACTACGCACACATGGGGAGAACGTGCAGACTCCGCACAGACACCCAAGGCCAGCATCAAACCCGGATCCCTGATGCTGTGAGGCAGCAGTGCTAATCACTGTGTCACCGAGTCACCCTTATACCAATATTTTGTCAGCATCCTGTTCCTTGGTAAAGATCAATGCAAAATAGTCATTAAAGTTTTCCAGCATTGCCCTATGCACAAAGTATATACCGCCTTCTGTCACGAATAGGCCCCTCTTCACTAACTGTTTACTATTTACTTGCTGATAGAAGATTTTTGGGTTCCCTTTTATGTGAATTTCCATTCTATTCTCATATTCTCCTTTGGCCAAAATAATTTTCCTATTCACTTTCCCT
Source organism: Scyliorhinus canicula (assembly GCF_902713615.1). NCBI lineage: Eukaryota > Metazoa > Chordata > Chondrichthyes > Carcharhiniformes > Scyliorhinidae > Scyliorhinus > Scyliorhinus canicula. Next base: position 141,119,454 of record NC_052161.1, read on the forward strand.
CTCAGCTTATTGTATTGGAGCAACATGATGGCTCAGTCGTTAACACCGCTGCTTCACGGTGCTGAGGACCCGGGTTCGATCCCAGCTCTGGGTCACTGTCCGTGTGGAGTTTGCACATTCTCCCCGTGTTTGCGTGGGTTTTGCCCCCACAACCCAAAGATGTGCAGGGTAGGAGGATTGGCCACGCTAAATTGCCCCTTAATTGGAAAAGAATGAATTGGGTACTCTAAATTTATTTTAATTATTATTATATTTGACCTGGTTTTAGATTGAAGAAGTAATCTTCAATTAATTGCACAAGCATAGTTTTGAATGGCTGCTTGTGCATTTAATTACTCTAACTGACAGGTTGTTATAGGAGTTCTTTTTTTACAATATTTGCAATAATACAGCCCAGGGGTGAAAATCAAACTGCCTCCAGCAGGTATTATTGATTTACCTCTTTGAGAAGGTGCTTTAGCTGCATTGGGTGCTGTTTGACACAGGTTGGATTCTTGGCACAGGCAAGATTCAATTCCTCCCTACAATGTCACCCACCACCATACTGGGTGAGACAGATATATCTCCAGCAGAAAACATTGTTTACAACTTCCAAGCATCTTTAGTTAATATGAACACTTTGTAGTGACAATCACTATCCTGTCACAGTATCGTATCCTCCTGTGGAGAATTGCAGAAACAGGTGAAAGGTAAGTTTGGGCAGGACGGTAGCACAAGTGGCTAGCACTGTGGCTTCACAGCACCAGGGTCCCAGGTTCGATTCCCCGCTGGATCACTGCCTGTGCGGAGTCTGCACGTTCTCCCCGTGTCTGCGTGGGTTTCCTCCGGGTGCTCCGGTTTCCTCCCACAGTCCAAAGGCGTGCAGGTTAGGTGGATTGGCCATGGTAAATTGCCCTTAGTGACCAAAAAGATTAGGAGGGGTTATTGGGTTACGGGGATAGGGTGGAAGTGAGGGCTTAAGTGGGTCGGTGCAGATTCGATGGGCCGAATGGCCTCCTTTTGCACTGTATGTTCTATGTAAGTGCCGCATTTAGTACTATAGGTTGTTGGGATCAGCCACTTCCATTTAAAAGTACAATATTAGGTAATGAACAGCATCTTTAAACATGGTTGTTTGCTTGATCGGGTTTTTATAGTCTTTCAGGTGAAGAGGTGAATGTGACGAGGCTATCGAGCATAACGTAAAACAGAGAATTAATTACAATGGCCAAACACTGAACAATCATTTTTGTCTTTCTCAGGCTCATGGCTTCCTCATCAAAATGAGAATGTAGCTGCCGCCTTGCCATCCCTTCCATATTCTGAGTGACATTATTGAATCGCCCCTTCCGAGTTGACAGTAAATGAACAGCAATGAAAACACAATCAGTTTGCTGCAATGTGTTGAACATTAATGAATACATCTATTTTTATATCACAACTTTTATACAAAGCAATAGTTTCTTAAACTAAAAATGTAAAAGCTATAAAATTATAGTTTGTTGGGATAACTCCATTGAATATATACATTTTGATATCTTATTTATCGATATATTTAGAGCTTTGATACTGACCACATTGCATATTTTTGAACAGAAATATCAGGGTTGCCAAATTAAAATACTCTGATTACATTTGGAGAGAAAATCAGTTCATTCTAGTTAGAACTGGACATGATTTCAATTTCAGATTATTGAATTAGTCAATAGACTGGAATGAACTATTTTATGTCAATAAGCGATACTTCACAATGATGTTAACATTGCAACCCATGGAATAGAGGCATAATAATTGGAAATTTGCACTGAAGTATTGTCATTAGAATATTTAACAGTTTGTGTGAAGTGACTGTCAGCATTAAGTATGTTAACAGTAATGTTAAGATATTGAACAAAATAATTTTTATTTGATAATATTGCAATGTATAGTTTACAGACTTATCTATTGAATTTAAATTAATTACCATTGAATATCTGTAATTTCATCTGGAACCATTGCTTTTTAAAAAACTGTATTTTATTACAAACATGTATCAAAACAGGTTACAGCAAATAAACGCCCTGGGAAACATACTTCCCAGCAATCAACTGTACAGTCTGTACAGATATTTCCCCTTTTTAACCACTCCCACCCGTGACGAACAGCTCCTCAAACACGGTCACAAACATCCCCCACCTTTCCTCAAACCCCCCTGCTGAGCCCCTTAACTCATACTATATCTTCTCTAATCGCAGGAAGTCGTACAGGTCACCCAACCAAACCGCTACACCCGGTGGCGATGCTGACCGCCCCTCCAGTAAAATTCGCCGTCGTGCAGTCAGAGAGGCAAAGGCCACAACATCGGCCTTCCTCCTCTCCATGAGCTCCGGCTTCTCTGAAACCCCAAATATCGGCACCAAAGGATCCACTCCCTCCTCCACTATCCTGACTAAAACTGCGAACACTCTCGCCCAGAATCTTCCCAATTTTTCGCAATCCCAAAACATGTGCGGGTGATTCGCTGGCCCCCGCCCACACCTCTCACACTCATCTGCTACCCCCTGAAAGAACTCACTCATTCTCGCCCGAGTCAAATGCACCCTGTGCACCACCTTAAACTGTATCAGGCTCATCCTTGCACAAGATCTGGGACCATTGCTGACTGATTGTATCCATTTTGTTGGAGATTGGACTGAATTTTCCAGGTGCCCTGAAGGTGGGAATGGGGATGGATGTGGGGCTCCCAAAAATTCTTGTGCCGGGCATCATGGTAGTTGCAGGACACCATTCCCGCTCCTGGAGATTTTGGAGGAGGCAGATATCAACAACTGTCCAACGTTGAACCTAGACTCCTGGTATCGAATTTGACTGCGAGATGAGCTTCTGACCATATATCTGCCACATCACCAAGACTGCTTCCTTCCACCTCTGTTACATTGTCCAACCCTGTTACTGCCCCTGCTGAAACCCTCATTATTGCCTCTGTTACCTCCTGCCTTGACTGTTCCAATGCACACCTGGCCGGCTTCCCACCCTCTGTAAACTTGAGAACATCCAAAACTCTCCTGCCCTGTACTAACTTGAACCAAGTCTTGTTCACCTATCCCTTGTGCCCACGGACTTACATTGGATCCTGGTCACGCCTCAATTTTAAAATTCTCAATCTTGTTCGCAAACAGCTCCATGGGCCTCACCCCCTATCACTGCCATCTCCTCCAGCTCTCCAACCCTCCCAAGATATCTGTGCACACCTTTTTAAAAAATGTATTTTATTCCAAACGCATATAATAATAATCTTTATTAGTGGCACAAGTCGGCTTACATTAAGACTGCAATTAACTTACTGTGAAAATCCCCTAGTCACCACATTCCGGCACCTGTTCGGGTATACAGAGGGAGAATTCAGAATGTCCAATTCACCTCACAGCATGTTTTTCGGGACTTGTGGGAGGAAACCGGAGCTCCCGGAGGAAACCCACGCGGACACGGGGAGAACATGCAGACTCCACACAGACAGTGACTTGAGCAGGAATTCAACCCGGGTCCCTGGCACTGTGAAGCAACAGTGTTAACCATTGTGTTGTCACATATGAAAGATTACAACCTATAAACAATTTGGGAAACAAACTTCCCAACACACAACTATAGAGTTTGTACAAATTGTTCCCCTTTTTAGCCCTCCCCCCTCTCCCCCCCTCACGCTCCTGTGATGAACAACTCCTCAAACACAGTCACGAATATGCCCAACCTCGCCTCGAAACAGTTCGCTAAACCCCTTAACTCGTATTTGATGTTTTCCAGCCGAAGAAAGTCATATAAATCCCCAGCCAGGACTCTACCCCCGGTGGCATTGCTCCCCCAGCCAGGCCACTACCCCCCGGTGGCATTGCTCCCCCAGCCAGACCACCACCCCCAGTGGCATTGCTCACCCAGCCAGGCCGCTACCCCCCGGTGGCATTGCTCCCCCAGCCAGGCCGCTACCCCCCGGTGGCATTGCTCCCCCAGCCAGACCACCACCCCCGGTGGCATTGCTCCCCCAGCCAGACCACCACCCCCAGTGGCATTGCTCACCCAGCCAGGACTCTACCCCCGGTGGCATTGCTCACCCAGCCAGGACTCTACCCCCGGTGGCATTGCTCACCCAGCCAGGACTCTACCCCCGGTGGCATTGCTCACCCAGCCAGGACTCTACCCCCGGTGGCATTGCTCACCCAGCCAGACCACCACCCCCAGTGGCATTGCTCCCCCAGCCAGACCACCACCCCCAGTGGCATTGCTCACCCAGCCAGGACTCTACCCCCGGTGGCATTGCTCACCCAGCCAGGACTCTACCCCCGGTGGCATTGCTCACCCAGCCAGGACTCTACCCCCGGTGGCATTGCTCACCCAGCCAGACCACCACCCCCAGTGGCATTGCTCCCCCAGCCAGACCACCACCCCCAGTGGCATTGCTCACCCAGCCAGGACTCTACCCCCGGTGGCATTGCTCACCCAGCCAGGACTCTACCCCCGGTGGCATTGCTCACCCAGCCAGGACTCTACCCCCGGTGGCATTGCTCCCCCAGCCAGACCACCACCCCCGGTGGCATTGCTCATCAGCCAGTCCGCTACCCCCCAGTGGCATTGCACCCCCAGCCAGACCACCACCCCCAGTGGCATTGCTCACCCAGCCAGGACTCTACCCCCGGTGGCATTGCTCACCCAGCCAGGACTCTACCCCCAGTGGCATTGCTCACCCAGCCAGGACTCTACCCCCGGTGGCATTGCTCCCCCAGCCAGGCCGCTACCCCCGGTGGCATTGCTCATTAGCCAGGCTGCTACCCCCGGTGGCATTGCTCATCAGCCAGGCCGCTACCCCCGGTGGCATTGCTCCCCCAGCCAGACCACTACCCCCAGTGGCATTGCTCCCCCAGCCAGACCACCACCCCCAGTGGCATTGCTCACCCAGCCAGGACTCTACCCCCGGTGGCATTGCTCACCCAGCCAGGACTCTACCCCCGGTGGCATTGCTCCCCCAGCCAGGACTCTACCCCCGGTGGCATTGCTCACCCAGCCAGACCACCACCCCCAGTGGCATTGCTCCCCCAGCCAGACCACCACCCCCAGTGGCATTGCTCACCCAGCCAGGACTCTACCCCCGGTGGCATTGCTCACCCAGCCAGGACTCTACCCCCGGTGGCATTGCTCACCCAGCCAGGACTCTACCCCCGGTGGCATTGCTCCCCCAGCCAGACCACCACCCCCGGTGGCATTGCTCATCAGCCAGTCCGCTACCCCCCAGTGGCATTGCACCCCCAGCCAGACCACCACCCCCAGTGGCATTGCTCACCCAGCCAGGACTCTACCCCCGGTGGCATTGCTCACCCAGCCAGGACTCTACCCCCAGTGGCATTGCTCACCCAGCCAGGACTCTACCCCCGGTGGCATTGCTCCCCCAGCCAGGCCGCTACCCCCGGTGGCATTGCTCATTAGCCAGGCTGCTACCCCCGGTGGCATTGCTCATCAGCCAGGCCGCTACCCCCGGTGGCATTGCTCCCCCAGCCAGACCACTACCCCCGGTGGCATTGCTCCCCCAGCCAGGCCGCTACCCCCGGTGGCATTGCTCATCAGCCAGGCTGCTACCCCCGGTGGCATTGCTCATTAGCCAGGCCTCCACCCCCAGTGGCATTGCTCACCCAGCCAGGACTCTACCCCCGGTGGCATTGCTCATTAGCCAGGCCTCCACCCCCAGTGGCATTGCTCACCCAGCCAGGCCGCTACCCCCCGGTGGCATTGCTCATTAGCCAGGCTGCTACCCCCGACGGCGTTGCTGACCGTGGCTCCAATAAAATTTTTCGCCGGGCAATCGGAGAGGCGAAGGCCACAACGTTGGCCTTCCTCCCCTCCATCAGCTTTGGCTTCTCCAATATCCCAAATATTGCCACTAAAGAGTCTGGCACAATCTCCTCACCCACTATCCTTGCTCGGTCCACAAACACTCCCGCCCAGAACCTCTCTGGCTTCTTGCAGCCCCAGAACATACGTGCATGATTTACTGGTCCCTGCCCACACTTCTCACACTCGTCTGCCACCCCCTGAAAGAACCCTCCCATTCTTGCCCTCGGTAACCCTCCCTGCTGCCGATGCCCCTGTAACAGGGTCCTCTTAACCCTTGGCACCTTCCCTGCCTATTCAAAGTCCGAAATAATTGTCTCCAGTTTCCGAAAGAAGGGCTTCGGTATAAAGATCGGGAGTGTCTGGAACATGAACAGGAACCTCGGCAGAATATTCATCTTCACCACTTGGACCCTCCCTGCCAAAGTCACGTGCAGCACGTCCGACCTCTTGAGATCCTCTCTAACCTCGTCCACCAGTTTTGTTAAATTCCATTTGTGACGCGTCACCCATTTCCTCGCTACCTGAATCCCCAGGTATCTAAACCTGTCTCTGGCCACCTTAAATGGCATCCCCCCTAAATTGGCTCGCCGACCCAACTCATTCACCGGGAACACTTCGCTTTTCCCTACATTTAACTTGTATCCCAAGAACGCCACAAACTCCCCTAACAGGCCCATGATCCTGTCCAGGCTCTCCAGGGGGTCCAAAACATAGAATAATAGGTCGTCAGCATAGAGCGACACTCGATACTCCATTTCATCCCCTTCTAATCCCTCACCACACTGCCAACTCCCTAAGAGCCATTGCTAGAGACTCTATAGCCAGCGCAAACAGCAATGGCGACAGCGAGTACCTACCCCTGCCTTGTTCCCCTGTGTGGTTCAAAGTTCCATGAACCCATGTCATTGGTCCGCACACTCGCCCTCAGTGCCACATATAACAGGTGCACACATGCCACAAACTTCGGTCCAAACCCAAACCTTCTCAGGACCTAAGCAGGTACTGCCAATCCACCCAAAGAACAAAGAACAGTACAGCACAGGAACAGGCCCTTCGGCCCTCCAAGCCTGTGCCGACCGTGCTCCCCGTCTAAACTAAAATCTTCGACACTTCCTGGGTCCGTATCCCTCTATTCCCATCCTATTCATGTATTTGTCAAGATGCCTTAAACGTCACTATCGTCCCTGCTTCCACAACCTCCTCCGGCAGCGAATTCCAGGCACCCACTACCCTCTGTGTAACAAAACGTGCCTCGTACATCTCCTCTAAACCTTGCCCCCTCACTTTAAACCTATGCCCCCTAGTAATTGACCCCTCTACCCTGGGGAAAAGCCTCTGACTATCCACCCTGTCTATGCCCCTCATAATTTTGTAGACCTCTATCAGGTCGCCCCTCAACCTCCGTCGTTCCAGCGAGAACAAACCGAGTTTATTCAACCTCCCCTCATATCTAATGCCCTCCATACCAGGCAACATCCTGGTAAATCTCTTCTGCACCATCTCTAAAGCCTCCACATCCTTTTGGTAGTGTGGCAACCAGAATTGAACTCTATACTCCAAGTGTGGCCTAACTTAAGGTTCTATACAGCTGCAACATGACTTGCCGATTCTTATACTCAATGCCCCAGCCAATGAAGGCAAGCATGCCGTATGCCTTCTTGACTACCTTCTCCACCTGCGTTGCCCCTTTCTGTGACCTGTGGACCTGTACATTCCAATTTCAAAAACATTGAAGTTTTTTTTGGCAGAGCTAGATTAAGACACTTGCCTTTGGTTACAAAGTCATTGAGACTACCTGATTCTGAAGGAGCTTTAGAGATTGTTTCTGCTGGTCAGGAAATCCAAAACACTGAGGCATAGTCACAGGATAAGGAGACCATCATTTTAGGACTGAGATTAGGAAAAATTGCTTTGCTCAAAGGGTTGTGAGTTTTTGGAATTCTCTAAACCCAAAGCATTGTGGATGTTTCATTGTAGAATATATTTAAGGCTGAGATCGACAGATATTTGGTGTCCGGGAATGAAGGGATATGGGGAATGGGCAGGGAAATGACGTGAAGCCCCATGGTCACCTTGTGATGGTATTGAATGGCGGAGCAGACTTGACTGGTCTGGTCTACTCTTTATTTCTTGGGTGCACTGATACATAAAAAAAACAAGGAAAATATATTTCAGGAACTGGTAGCTGAGGTGAATAAAAATCCTGGTTGTCCAAAAACAGCTGGCCTGAATTTAATTTTAATTACTACCGAAGGTTGGCTTACTGTTACTATGCAACTAAGAATGCAAAAGTTGAAAGGAAAAATGCAGAAAATTCACCCAAAGCTTCTTTTGGAGAGGGGGGGGGGGGGGGGGGGGGGGGGGGGGGGGGGATCAATGGTGTAGATAGTGGATACTCTAAGAAAAGTAGCAGTCACAGCAGAGTTGATTGTAAATTTATTAAAAATCTGATATTGGTTTATCGGAGAGGAGAATGACCCAGATCTAGAAGCTGTCCTTTTATGCTTAATGGCTTGCGTGGAACCAAATTATGTGCAACGAGTTAATCAACTTTGAGAGTCTGGAAATTTGAAAATATAGACAGAGAAAACATTGAAATTTGAGACACTTGCTTCTCAATTTAAGCCATACCTGTCACTGCTTTGTTAATTGGGTTAACATTGTTGTAATGCAGCACGGTAGCATAGTGGTAGCACCGTTGCTTCACAGCTCCAGGGTCCCAGGTTCGATTCCCGGCTTGGGCCACTGCGGAGTCTGCATATTCTCTCCGTGTCTATTCTCTCCGTGTCACCTCTGGGTGCTCCGGTTTCCTCTCATAGTCCAAAGATGAAATGAAATGAAATGAAAATGAAAATCGCTTATTGTCACGAGTAGGCTTCAATGAAGTTACTGTGAAAAGCCCCTAGTCGCCACATTCCGGCGCCTGTCCGGGGAGGCTGGTACGGGATGTGCAGGTTAGGTAGATTGGCCATGCTAAATTGCCCTTAGTGTCCAAAAATGGTCAAGTGCGGTTACTGGGTTATGGGGACAGGGTGGAGGTGTGGGCTTGAGTAGGGTGCTCTTTCCAAGGACCGGTGCAGACTCAATGGGCCGAATGGCCTCCTTCTGCACTGTAAATTCTATGAATCTCTCTGACTGTCAATACTCTTGAGAGTTCTACCATTCACTGTATATTCCCTACCTGCATTAGACCTTCCAAAATGCATTACCTCACATTTGTCCGGATTAAACTCCTTCTGCCATCTCTCCACCCAAGTCTCCAAACGATCTCAATTCTGCTGTATTCTCTGACAGTCCTCATCGCTATCCACCAACCTTTGTGTCGTCCGCAAACTTACTAATCAGACCAGTTACATTTTCCTCCAAATCATTTATCTATAATAGCAAAGGTCCCAGCACTGATCCCTGCGGAACACCACTAGTCACAGCCCTCCAATCAGAAAAGCAACCTTCCATTGCTACTCTCTGCCTTCTATGACCTAGCCAGTTCTGTATCCATCTTGCCAGCTCACCCCTGATCCTGTGTGACTTCACCTTTTGTACCAGTCTACCATGAGGGACCTTGTCAAAGGCCTTACTGAAGTCCATATAGACAACATCCACTGCCCTACCTGCATTAATCATCTTTGTGACCTCCTCGAAAAAGTTAGTGAGACACGACCACCCTTCACAAAATCGTGCTGCCTTTCACTAATACGTCCATTTGCTTCCAAATGGGAGTAGATCCTGTCTCGAAGCATTTTCTCCTGTAATTTCCCTATCACTGACGTAAGGCTCTCCGACCTGTAGTTGAATGCCTTCTCAGCGTCCATGGACACCACTACCTCCAGTACCTGAGCTCCCAACAGGGTCATGATCACATTTAACAGCCTCCTTATATTGCTCGAAAGCTGCCTGTCCTTTACAAAGACTGTTTGATCCTCCGTAACCACCCCCGGGACACATCCTTCCATCCTTCCCGCTATCAACTTAGCCAGCACTTTCACGTCTGTATGTAACAGAGATGTGGGAGCCACACTCCACCAGGTCCTATTCCTTTTTAGGTATTAATGTGATTGTTGCCTGCGTCATCATCTCTGGCAGCACCCTCTTCTCCAGGGTATCATTAAACGCCCCCAAGAGATGTGGTGCCAGGTAGCCATTGGGGCCCAGGAGCCTTCCCTGACTTCATACCCCTGATACCATCCAGCACCTCCCTCAGCCCCAGGGGTTCCTCTAGCTCCTGCCTCTTCTCTTCCTCCAGCTGTGGAAACTCCAGTTCATCTAAGCTCCCAGCTCCTTATAATAATCCCTAAACGCCTGGTTTATCTTCCCCGGCTCCGACACCACATCCCCTGTCCCAGTCCGTATCATCAATATTTCCCTGGAGGCGACCTGTCTCCGTAACCTAATTACAGCTTGAACATCCTTGAGCTTAATCAGTTGACCATTGGGGGCCATGTGTTCAGATCCCCGGGCCCTATATTCTGCAATTCCCTCCCTAAACCCCTCCATCTCTCTGCCTCTCTTTCCTCCTTTACGTTATTCCTTAAAATCTATCATTTTGACCAAACCGGTGGCCATCTGACTTTATGTTGCCTTGTGTCGCTCTGTGTCCAGTTTTGCTCCCATGAAGCACCTTGGAATGTTTTCTTATGTTAAAAGTGTGACATGAATACATGTTCTTGTTGTATTTAAGGTTATTTTATACATGAATTATGTTGTGTGATTTACCATGTGAGAGACAAGATATGGGTGTTTTTGATAAACATTAGCCACAACCTTTTAGTGATTTCTGTTAGTTACATGATGTGCTATTCACTGGGCAGGATCCTCCGGCTGTTCACGCCGGTGGGATTTTTCTGGACCGGCCGATGACGCACCCGCAGCGGCGTGTATCCCAGCGGCGTGTATCCCAGCGGCGTGTATCCCAGCGGCGTGTATCCCAGCGGCGTGTATCCCAGTGGCGTGTATCCCAGCGGCGCGGGGCGGATTCGATGGGAAATCCTATTGGTAGTGGTGGCAGCAGAAGGTCTCGCAGCCAGCCAAAGGTGGGCCGCCTTGTGCCACCCACCGAGAGGCCAGAGAATCTCAGCCACTATGTCAGATTCCTCTGATACAAAACCTTATCTGTTGCGATTATCCTTTGGTTAAAACTCATTTCAGGTTCTTCCCTGTATTCTCCTGCTTGTGGGTATTAACCTGTGCAATGATTCTGTACTCCAACATGAATCTATGGCCAGTCGATAGGAATGTGTGACTAGCATGGTGCAGCCTGAGCAGGCGTGGGCCCCACCTCAATGTGAACTAATCGGAGATTACTATTAATGGGCTGCACAATTCTCGAGGCCACATGGTCCTTTCTGATTGCATTGCAGAGCATCAAACTCTTAAAGCTCCCGACCTATGTCCACTGCCAAGCCAAGGACTTTGTATGAAAATATTACAGCATGAGATAAAATCCCACCGGTGTGAACAGCCGGAAGATCTTGCCCAGAGAATAGCACATCATGTGACTAACTGACATACCAAGGACTTTGCTTTGATATATGAAATGACTGGAATCCTCTGCTAACAGGTGTTTGATGGGTCACTGTTCCATTCTGCCGCCCACTTTGCCTTGGGGGTTGGTGGGGTGGTGGCGGGGGGGGGGGGGGGGGGGGGGGGGGGGGCACTCCTGGTGTGGAACCTCACTGTATAGAGGCATGAGTCAAAGTTAAGACCACACATACAGTATCACTATAACACTGTCCGACTTATTCTGGGGGCTGGTGAGTGAGAATCAGCACCTCGATCATCACCTGTAAGTTTGACCTCTGCAAGCAGAAATTCTGATCCAATTAAATGCATTTCCATAACTTGTTCAGAGATATGAGATTTTTTTTTAAAGCGATGGTTAGGTTCCAGCAACATAGTTCAATATTAAGCCGAGAACGGTTGTAGTTTTACCCTTCGATCAGAGTGTTAATACGCCAGCAGGCCTCCGATTTGGATGTAAAATTCAACTGGGCATCTGACCATTGAATGAAGTCAGTGAAATGCATTGCCTAGCCTATTGTCAAACACTTTGTAAAATAATGCATTGTGCAAAAGAAACAAATGTAAACCTGCTTCAAAAGTATTTTTAAAATTAAATCTCTTGAAATATTGTGGTGAGTGAAATATTGCCTAACGTATTTAAATGTGATTTTCTTATGGCTACAGAATAGCTTTTTTCTTATTTGCAGATGTCACATTTGGGTACAAATGTTGCTATTGTAAATATCAGTGCAGCTTTCAGTGTAGTTTACACTTTACATGAATATTTACAACAACTCAGGGCGGTACGGTAGCACAAGTGGCTAGCACTGTGCCTTCACAGCGCCAGGGTTCCAGGTTCAATTCCCCGCTGGGTCACTGTCTGTGCGGAGTCTGCACGTTCTTCCCGTGTCTGCGTGGGTTTCCTCCGGGTGCTCCGGTTTCCTCCCACAGTAAAAGACGTGCACGTTAGGTGGATTGGCCATGATAAATTGCCCTTAGTGACCAAAAAAGGAGGGGTTATTGGGTTATGGGGATAGGGTGGAAGTGAGGGCTTAAGTGGGTCGGTGCAGACTCGATGGGCCGAATGGCCTCCTTCTGCACTGTATGTTCTATGTCTATGTCTAACTCACATTTACATAGTACCTAGAATGCTGAAAGGCACTTCACAGGACTGTAATCAGACAAGCCAAAAAGAAAAAATGGGACGTGATTAAATGTTTAGTCGAAGAGGCAGCTTTCAGGAGAAAACAGTGGAGAGATTCACGGAGTGAGGGCAGGGTCAAGGGTCTGGCAGCAAAACCACTTCCACCCCATTGATGGACTGAAAGGAGAGGGGGATCCACAAGACCAGGTCAAGCATGATCTTCCGGAGGGCTATGTTTCTAGGATGTGTGACAGCATGAAAGATGCAGATATCTCCAGAATCAGCTTTATGTTTATCTAGGGCACTCAACATGTGAGAAAACAAGCTCTCGGGCTGAGAATGATTCCTGCCCTTGGGAAATTGCTTATTGTAACAATATCTTGTTATGTGAACAGGTGAATTGGCAAGTGTTGCAAGGTGAGTTGTGGACTTTGTCGTTTATTTGATACATTGGCACTGAACATTATGTAACAAAGGAGTGAGAAGTTTCATTCAGGTTTCCCGACATTTTTGCTTTCATGATACAGTGCGTTACAAAGTTCAAGTTTTTTTTACTGATCTTCCTTCAGCTCATTAATCTCGCTATTACAAATAGCGCGTAATTATCCTTTCTTTGGCCAGGATTTTCTGGTCGTGTCCACCCTGAGACTAGAGATTGCAGCCGGAGGACACCGAACATTCCAATGATCCGCCAAACTTTCCGTCTCCCCCACTATGATTCCCGAGGTGGACGAGGCAGTAAAATTTACCCCGATACCTGTTCAGGGATAATGACATCAGCAGTTGTGGGGTTGAGGTGGGGCGGAGGTACATGAGATCGGAGAGCAGCTCAGAGATGCTGAGAATTCGCCTCAGGATTGAACAGAGCAGAACAAAGAACAATAGAGAACAGGAACAGGCCCTTCGGCCCTCCAGGCCTGTACATGATACCAACCTTGGCCAAACCCTCAACACTTCCTTGTGCCGTATCCCTCTATACCCATCCTATCCATGTGTTTGTCAAGATGCCTTTTTAATGCCGTTAACGTATCGGCTTCCACAACCTCCCCTGGCAACGAGTTCCAGGCACTCACCACCCTCTGTGTAAAAACCTGCCTCGCACATCTCCTCTAAACTTTGCCCCATGGACCTTAACCCTATGCCCCCTGGTGACTGACCCCGCCACCCTGGGAAAGAGTGCCTGCCCATCCACTCTATCCATGCCCCTCATAATCTTGTGGACCTCTATCAGGTCCCCCCTCAACCTCTGTCGTTCTAATGAAAACAGCCCAGTCTATTCAGCCTCTCCACATAGCTAACACTCTCCAGACCAGGCAACATCCTGCTAAACCTCCTCTGCACCCTCTCCATAGCCTTCTTGTCCTTCTGGTAGTGTGACGACCAGAATTGTGCGCAATATTCCAAGTGCCCATTCCAAGGTTCTATACAACTGTAGCATGACTTGCCAGTTTTTATACTCGATGCCCCGTCCAATTCCGTCTGCTTTCTTGACTACCTTGTCCACTTGTGTTGCCACCTTCAATGATCTGTTGATCTGCACTCCCAGATCTCTCTGACTTTCTGTATTCATAAGAGTTTTGCGATTTACGGTATATTTCCCCTCCATGTTAGACCTAACAAAATGCATTATCTCACATTTGTCCGGATTAAACTCCATTTGCCATTTCTCTGCCAGTCTCCAACCTAGCTATGTCCTCTGACAATCCTCAACTCTATCTGCCACTCCACCAACCTTGGTGTCATCCACGAACCTGCCTATGTTGTTAGTACCTATGTGTACTACGACCTCTGGCTGTTCACCTTCCCCCTTCAGGATGTCCTGTGTTCATTCAGAGACATCCTTGACCCTGGCACCAGAGAGGCAACATATTATCCTGGAGTCTCTGTGAAGCGCCTATCTGTGGCCCTTACTAGAGAGTCCCCTATAACTATCGCTTTCCTGCACTTTGCCCTCCCCTGCTGAGCAACAAGAGCCAGTTGTGGTGCCACTGTTCTGGCTGCTGTTGTTTTCCCTGATAGGCTATCTCCCCCAACAGTATCCAAAACGGTATACCTGTTAGAGAGGATTCCTGCACTGACTGCCTGCTCTTTCTAGCGGTCATCCATCGGTCTGCCTGCACCTTGGGTGTGACCACATCTCTATAACTCCTATCTATGATGCTTTCCGCTACCTGCATACTCCTGTGCATCCAACTGCTGCTCCAACCAAACCACACAGTCTGTGAGGAACTGCCATTGGTTACACTTCCTGCAGATGTAGTCGACCGGAATGCTGGAAACATCGGGGATCTCCCACATTTAACAGTTAGAGCAGAATGAGCCACTGGGAAAGACATGGATTCGGGGCAAGGAATTTGCTGGAAGTCATGGAGGCTGGTTTTGGACTCCATAATGCTCAGTTGGACGAAAACATTAATTTTAGATGGCAAGTGATGATGAAACAGCCAGGACTACATGTTTTTTGCAGACATTAATCCCAATGGGTCTATCAGTGATACCTTGTCCAGAATTAACAGCATTTGCTTCCAAAGTGCAGGAGCAACATGACTTGGAGGAAGGAATATAGATGCCCAGTCCCTGGAGGGCACAGTCCTGTGAAGTTATAAATGGGGTGGTGAGCATGGAGATTCTTGTCCAGTCCTACCCTAGTGAAAAATTACATTCCGTTGATTCACACAATCTCTGGGCTCCTGTATTCAGATGGCGTCAGGATAGGAATCTCATGGGCAGCACGGTGGCACAGTGGTTAGCACTGCTGCCTCACAGCACCGAGGTCCCAGGTCCGATCCCGGCTCTGGGTCACTGTCCGTGTGGAGTTTGCACATTCTCCCCGTGTTTGCGTGGGCTACACACCCCCACAACCCAAAGTTGTGCAGTGTTGGTGGATTGGCCACGCTAAATTGCCCCTTAATTGGAAAAAATGAATTGGTTACTCTAAATTTATATTTAAAAAAAGGATAGGAATCTCACACTGGTTAGAAGATAATCGCAACCTGAGCAGAACAAGGCCCTCTGCCGACACCACCTACTCCCAGAGCCTCTTGATGCTCATTCGTAACCTTTTCTTTATTGTTCACAGAGGTGTGACCTTCCCATTCACACCCGGTTCAGAGTGAACGTTACCTGCTGCTCAGGTGTTGGTGGGATGAGCTCAGTGCCACTGTACTGTTACCCCTGGTCAAGGTGCAGGGAGGATTAAGCTAACAGTTTCTCATCACGCTAAATGTTCGAGTCAGCCTACCACATGCAGTAAGAGTCCTAAATCATTGCTTATTCACACTGACAAAAGAATCCTCTCGAAGTAAACACACTGCACCCAGCCTGAGTCCTGAACTTAATCTGTCACAAGCAGCTGAACCACAGAAGCAGTAATTGACCTAGTTCAGTATTTATTATTTCTATTCCTGACCCTCATACACACAAGCACATTTCAATTAGCCTGGTGCTGCGTGTGACCAAGCTGTTTAAATTCATTGTGCTAATATAATCTGGGGTCAGCAATGTTTTTATACCTTGAAACCGCAGTTCTATCACCTGGATTGGTCACCTCAAGGTTTATCTCAATAAAATAATAACGTTATACCCCATGTCCCAAAATATCACAACAAAGGGAAGCATTAGCCAGCAGGTGACCATTGTACAGTGACTGTCAGTGAACAAGCCTCAGAAGCCATTGACATGGACCAGACATCACTGCCAATCACACAGATCATTGGCACGTTCTTCAGCCAAGTTCCAACCGATTTCCTCACTAATCTGTGGCATAGATACCGTGTAACACAATGACCCAGTTATTTGCTGCGAGCGAGTCACAAGAACGCATGTAATCTGGGAAATAAAATGTGCTTTCCTCTTACAGGAAACGCCCAAATGCACGGTAGCACAGTGGTTAGCACTGTTGCTTCACAGCACCAGGGTCCCAGGTTTGATTCCCCGCTGGTTCACCGTCTGTGCGGAGTCTGCATGTTCTCCCCGTGTGTGCATGGGTTTCCTCCGGGTGCTCCGGTTTCCTCCCACAGTCCAAAGATGTCCTGTTAGGTTAATTTGAACATTCTGAATTCTCCCTCTGTGAACCCGAACAGGTGCCAGAATGTGGCAACTAGGGGGTTTTCACAGTAGCTTCATTGCAGTGTTAATGTAAGCCGACTTGTGACAATTATTATCTTTACTGGTCCTTTGTTCTGCACAATCATTCCACCAGCTACAGGTATTTTTAACATCAAGGCTGGCCTGCCTCGGTCTGCTTTAAAGGCAGCTATTTAGCCCTGTGCTAAACCAGCCCCTTGGAATTAGTCCAAATCTACAACTGAGGAATTTTGTAGGTTCGTGATGAGAAGCGATAAAGCATCACACCCCCCCCCCCCTCCCATCCCACCCCCTCCCAATTGGAGACTCAGTGTATTCCTGAATGTTATTCTGTAAAGGTCATTTGATTAATGAGTAAATGGCATCTAGAATTAAAGAAAACGTTAGCGAAGGTACGGACACAGTTTTACGGCCGGGATTACATAAAAATGTAGTTAAATTGTCAAACATATCAAGAAATAGAGAAACCATGAGCTGCAATAAAGCCAGGACCTTTAAACCCTATTCCAGCTTTCAAAAGGACCTTTAACAGGAGTTCTAATCAATTGTGTAGGGCCTTTATCGGAAACACCAAGTGGAGTTCAATACTTGCTAGCTATTATGTATTTATCCATGGGCAGCACGATGGCACAGTGGTTAACATTGCTACCTATGGCGCTGAGGGCCCGGGTTCGATCCCGGCTCTGGGTCACTGTCCATGTGGAGTGTGCATGTTCTCCCCATGTCTGCGTGGGTTTCGCCCCCACAACCCAAAGATGTGCAGGTTAGGTGAATTGGCCACGCTAAATTGCCCCTTAATTGGAAAAAATAATTGGGTACTCTAAATTTAATAAAAATAATGTATTTATCCCCTACATTTCCTGATACTGTATCATTAAGAACCATTACAGTGAAGAGAGTGGTCGAGGAATTAACCAAGTTCTTTACGAGATATGGCATACCAAAAGAGATACAATCAGATCAAGGGTCAAATTTCATGTCAGGGTTATTTAAAGAGGATAATAGCCTGGAAATACAACGGCATAAACCATTGGCGTATCAATCAGAGTCACAGGGAGCACTGGAACTGTTGCATCAAACTTTGAAAACAATGATGAGAACGAAGAGTCAAGATTATCCTCATGATTGGGACAAAGGGATTCCATTTTTCTTATTTGCCATTAAGGATGCACCAAATGATTCTACCAGATTTAGTCCTTTTGAATTGGTCTATGGACATGAAGGCAGAGGACCCCTGAAATGAATCCAAGAAAAGTTACTAAATAAGAAGTCAGAGACTACACTTTTGGACTACATAACAAATTTCAGGGAAAGGCTGATTGGGGCTGGTGAGGTGGCAAGGAAGCATTTAAAGACAGACCAGCAGCAAATGAAAGTCATGACTGATAGGAAAGCACGTTTTGAAGAGAAAGTACTAGTGCTATTACCGCTATTGTCAGGCAATCCATTAAAAGCTAGATTTAGTGGATCGTATCAAATTGAAAGAAAACTGAGCAAAGTAAATTATTTGGTATGCACACCAGACAAAAATCTCAGAGTATGCCATATTAACATGCTCCAGGGATATTGGGATAGAGGTCTTGAGGCACGAGGTCTTGACAGTTATGAAGCAGGAAGAAGGGTGAAATTCTGACTGTGACATCCTCCTAATTCATTTGAATAATGAGGAATATGGTACTGGAAACAGGCTGAAGCCACATAGATCAGGAACAGAAACTTCCACACCAAACCCCAGCTGAATTGATGCTGGCCATCTGCAAGAGCACTCAACTGAATGCACAAACCCGTTGTTGCTATATGGACGTTCTGATTACCCACTTGCATTTACACAAAAGAACAAGACCATGCAATGAACGTGTAACAAATTTCCAGACACAGGTGATCAACTTTACAACAGGATAAAGGACAGACATTGGCAGCCATCAGACTCCACAATGGGCAGTTGTTGGTCAGGTGAGGGCGTTTCTGAGGGCAATGGGTCTTGATTGAATCACCCTGGATAGGACAATGGCCAATTGTGTGCGCATACCTATGACTCAATGCTAGCAGAGCAATACAAAATGAACAATATTGGAACAGATCTTCAGTGATAACCTGGGAGTCCCCCAGGCACAACCATTGCAAGAAGGGACCCTGGATTTCACAGTCCAGAGAAGACATCCACATTGCGTGACCGTAGCTTGGCCAGCAACCTTCACTAACTGTGGGTAATAACTAGAGCTCAGCAGTGAATCTGAGTTATATTTTGTGTGAAGTGACAGAATTGTGAATAAAATTATGTTAAACCGTGAACCTGTTTTGCCCTTTGTTCATCTCACAAATAAGGGACCTGGGTAAAATGTTTGATTAATCCACTGGTCAAAGTAGCCGAGATTTTACAGATACAACACAAAGTACTGAAAACCTTTAGACAACTAGTTAGGTATCTGATAAGAGCTGTGGTGAATTGGAAGAATTACTGCAGTCTTATAAATGAATTTACGGGAATAACTAGGTAGAATGGAGATAACGATGAATGATGTAGATGTGGGGGCAACAGTTCCCATTAAGCAACATCCATATAGGTTAAATCCAGCAAAATTATCACAAGTACGGAAGGAAATGGGATATATGCTCCAAAATGACATTGAGTTCTAGTGATTGACGCTCCCCTATCGGAATGGTGCCAAAGTCAGACAGAACACAATGACTTTGTGTGGACCAGAGGAAAGTGAATGGCATCACTCAGAGGGATTCGTTTCTGATAGCACAGTTGAAGGGTTGCATTGAAAGAGTTGTGCAATCTCTATTGGCAAGCACCCTTTTGCCTGAGAGAGCGAAGGAAATCTCAGCATTCGTGTTGCCAAGTGAATGTTTTTAAATTGAAAGTTATGCTGTTCGAGATGAAGAACGCACCCGCAACATTTCAGAGACCTTCAACTGAAGTTATTCAAGGACTATGTCACTGTGCAGTCTACCTGGATGATTTGTGCATAGTTAAAGTTGGGAAGAACATCTGCAACACTTCTATTTGAACGTATAAAATAGGCTAATCTTGTCGTGAATTTGGCAAAAAGCGAATTGCTAACGCTGAAATCCCATCATTTAGGTCATGCCATGGGACATGGTCAAATGGCCCCATAAGATGAGAAAATACAGGCCATTTGGGATTTTCCAAATCCTACAAGGTTATGGCTTCTGGGAATGAGTGTATTTTATCACAAGTTCATGTCAAACGTTAACAATGTGATAGCTCCACTGACAGAACCTTTGAATAACAACAAGAAATTGAACTGGACAGAGGACTGTTAAACTGCATTCCAATATTTTGGCATCAAAGCCAGTGTTAGCTGCAGCCAATTATGATATTGATGTGGGGGTTGTGCTGTTGCAAGGTGAAGAACTTGGACTTGAGATGCCTGTGGGGTATTTCTCAAGGAAATTAAATCATCACCAACAGAAGTATTTCTCCAATTGAAAGTTTGGTGCTGGCATTGATACATTGAAATTTATGTTGCCAATAATCCAGCAGAGACAATCGTAATACCCCAAACATTTCTGGAGAACTTTCAAGAGCAGAACACCGGGTTACTTCTATGGAGTTATTCCAACCGTGCAATTTAAAAATGTGGTCTAGGACAGAAATCATCATTATGGATGCTCTTTATTGAGTCTTTTGAGAGACTTTTGGCGAACATTGGGTGTAAATGGAAGCTTGCGCGGGTCAAGAAGGCACAGCCTGAGTGAGTGAGGCACATCCAGAGTGGGAATTGCAACTTGGTAATTTGGTGCAGTGAGGTAATCAGGAAAGGTAAGTGATAAATCTAATTCTGCTGTTTTTCAGTTAAAAGTGCAGTGTGTAACTTAGTGACTGAATGGTTGAAACTACCCCCACCCTAATTGCTGAGAGGCAGCTGGTTAGTCACCTGAGGCCTGTTTAGGGGCACAAAGGGCACATTGCATTCTTCTCTTTGAAGTTTAGGTATTTTTTGAGTCATCGGTTAGCTGAGGTCTGCATAAAAGACAGACAGAAAGCGCACTCAGTAAGCTTGTGCTTTTCCAGGAGACACATCCGGAGTGACGCGCATCCAGAGTGGGAATTGCAACGTGGTAATTTGGTGCAGTGCGGTAATTCGGTGCAGAGTGAGAGAAGGTGCTTTTTCATCCTGGTAAGTAGTTTTTCTTTTCATTGTCTAATTTATTTATTTTTATTTTGAAATTGTAGTTGTATAAGTTTACCTAAGGTTTAAGACCTGGCAGGAGATCCCAGACCCGCGCCACGCACCTCGTGTGTGATGTGTGAGCTCAGTGACACGTCCACTGTCCCTGGCTCTTTCACGTGCAAGAAGTGTGTTCAGTTATAGCTCCTGTTAGACCGCTTGACGGCTCTGGAGCTGCGGATGGACTCACTTTGGAGCATCCGCGATGCTGAGGAGGTCGTGGATAGCACGTTTAGCGAGTTGGTCACACCGCAGGTGAAAGTTACTGAGGGAGATAGAAAATGGGTGACCAAAAGACAGAGCAAGAGTAGGAAGGCAGTGCAGGTGTCCCCTGCGGTCATCTCCCTGCAAAACAGATATACCGCTTTGGATACTGTTGAGGGAGATGGCTCACCAGGGGAAGGCAGCAGCAGCCAGGTTCATGGCACCGTGGCTGGCTCTGCTGCACAGCAGGGCAGGAAGAAAAATGGCAGGGCTATAGTGATAGGGGACTCGATCGTAAGGGGAATAGACAGGCGGTTCTGTGGACGCAATCGAGACTCCAGGTTGGTATGTTGCCTCCCTAGTGCAAGGGTCAAGGATGTCTCAGAGCGCCTGCAGGACATTCGGGGGGGGGGGACCATCGATATAGGTAAAAAACGGGATGAGGTCCTACAAGCGGAATTCAGGGGGTTAGGAGTTAAACTAAAAAGTAGGACCTCAAAGGTAGTAATCTCAGGATTGCTACCAGTGCCACGAGCTAGTCAGAGTAGGAATGTCAGGATAGATAGGATGAATGCATGGCTCGAGAGATGGTGCAAGAGGGAGGGATTCAAATTCCTGGGGCATTTGGACCGGTTCTGGGGGAGGTGGGACCAGTACAAACTGGATGGTCTGCACCTGGGCAGGACTGGAACCGATGTCCTAGGGGGGGTGTTTGCTAGAGCTGTTGGGGAGGGTTTAAACTAACGTGGCAGGGGGATGGGAACCGATGCAGGAATTTGGAAGGTAGTAAAACAGGGACAGAAGCAAAAGGAAGTAAGGGGAAAAGTGCAAGGCAGAGAAGACGTAGTCAAAAATCAAAAAGGGCGACAGTACAAGGCACAGTGACTGAGGGGAGCTCAGTGAATAGGCCCAGTAATACTAAAAGGAATAAAACTGGAGATGTTAAGATTCAAAACAGAGGCATAAAAAAAAAACCCAACATAAGTGTACTTTACCTGAATGCTCGTAGTATTCGGAATAAAGTAAATGAGTTGATGGCACAAATCATCGTGAATGACTATGATTTAGTGGCCATTACTGAAACATGGTTAAAGGATGGTCACGACTGGGAGTTAAATATCCGAGGGTATCAAACTATTCGGAAGGACAGAGTGGATGGTAAGGGAGGTGGTGTAGCTCTGTTATTTAAGGATGACATCCGGGCAATAGTAAGGGATGACATCGGTGCTATGGAGGATAACGTTGAATCCATTTGGGTGGAAATCAGAAAAAGTAAGGCGAAAAAGACTCTGATAGGCGTAGTCTATCGGCCACCAAATAGTAACGTTATGGTGGGGCAGGCAATAAACAAAGAAATAACTGATGCATGTAGAAATGGTACAGCAGTTATCATGGGGGATTTTAATCTACATGCCGATTGGTTTAACCAGGTCGTTCAAGGCAACCTTGAAGAGGAGTTTATAGAATGTATCCGCGATAGTTTCATAGAACAGTATGTAATGGAACCTACGAGGGAACAAGCGGTCCTAGATCTTGTCCTGTGTAATGAGACAGGATTGATTCATGATCTCATAGTTAGGGATCCTCTCGGAAGGAGTGATCACAATATGGTGGAATTTAAAATACAGATGGAGGGTGAGAAAGTAAAATCAAATACTAGTGTTTTGTGTTTAAACAATGGAGATTACTTTGGGATGAGAGAAGAACTAGCTAAGGTAGACTGGGAGCAAAGACTTTATGGTGGAACAGTTGAGGAACAGTGGAGAACCTTCCAAGCGATTTTTCACAGTGCTCAGCAAAGGTTTATACCAACAAAAAGGAAGGACGGTAGAAAGAGGGAAAATCGACCGTGGATATCTAAGGAAATAAGGGAGAGTATCAAATTGAAGGAAAAAGCATATAAATTGGCAAAGATTGGTGGGAGACTAGAGGACTGGGAAATCTTTAGGGGGCAACAGAAAGCTACTAAAAAAGCTATAAAGAAGAGTAAGATAGATAATGAGAGTAAACTTGCTCAGAATATAAAAACAGACAGTAAAAGTTTTTACAAATATATAAAACAAAAAAGAGTGGCTAAGGTAAATATTGGCCCTTTAGAGGATGAGAAGGGCGTTTTAATAATGGGAGATGAGGAAATGGCTGAGGAACTGAACAGGTTTTTTGGGTCGGTCTTCACAGTGGAAGACACAAATAACATTCCAGTGACTGATAGAAATGAGGCTATGACAGGTGAGGACCTTGAGAGGATTGTTATCACTAAGGAGGGAGTGATGGGCAAGCTAATGGGGCTAAAGGTAGACAAGTCTCCTGCCCTGATGGAATGCATCCCAGAGTGCTAAAAGAGATGGCTAAGGAAATTGCAGATGCACTAGTGATGATTTACCAAAATTCACTAGGCTCTGGGGTGGTCCTGGTGGATTGGAAATTAGCAAACGTTACACCACTGTTTAAAAAAGGAGGTAGGCAGAGAGCAGGAAATTATAGGCCGGTGAGCTTAACTTCGGTAAGAGGGAAGATGCTGGAATCTATCATCAAGGAAGAAATAGCGAGGCATCTGGATAGAAATTGTCCCATTGGGCAGACGCAGCATGGGTTCATAAAGGGCAGGTCGTGCCTAACTAATTTAGTGGAATTTTTTGAGGACATTACCAGTGCAGTAGATAACGGGGAGCCAATGGATGTGGTATATCTGGATTTCCAGAAAGCCTTTGACAAGGTGCCACACAAAAGGTTGCTGCATAAGATAAAGATGCATGGCATTAAGGGTAAAGTAGTAGCATGGATAGAGGATTGGTTAATTAATAGAAAGCAAAGAGTGGGGATTAATGGGTGTTTCTCTGGTTGGCAATCAGTAGCTAGTGGTGTCCCTCAGGGATCCGTGTTGGGCCCACAATTGTTCACAATTTACATAGGTGATTTGGAGTTGGGGACCAAGGGCAATGTGTCCAAGTTTGCAGATGACACTAAGATGAGTGGTAAAGCGAAAAGTGCAGAGGATACCGGAAGTCTGCAGAGGGATTTGGATAGGTTAAGTGAATGGGCTAGGGTCTGGCAGATGGAATACAATGTTGACAAATGTGAGGTTATCCATTTTGGTAGGAATAACAGCAAATGGGATTATTATTTAAATGATAAAGTATTAAAGCATGCCGCTGTGCAGAGAGACCTGGGTGTGCTAGTGCATGAGTCACACAAAGTTGGTTTACAGGTGCAACAGGTGATTAAGAAGGCAAATGGTATTTTGTCCTTCATTGCTAGAGGGATGGAGTTTAAGACTAGGGAGGTTATGTTGCAATTTTATAAGGTGTTTGTGAGGCCACACCTGGAGTAGTGTGT
Source organism: Scyliorhinus canicula (assembly GCF_902713615.1). Classification (NCBI taxonomy): domain Eukaryota; kingdom Metazoa; phylum Chordata; class Chondrichthyes; order Carcharhiniformes; family Scyliorhinidae; genus Scyliorhinus; species Scyliorhinus canicula. Next base: position 141,143,757 of record NC_052161.1, read on the forward strand.
TCAGTTTTGGTCTCCTTACTGGAGAAAGGACATACTGGCACTGGAGGGTGTGCAGAGGAGATTCACATGGTTAATCCCAGAGCTGAAGGGGTTGGATTATGAGGAGAGGTTGAGTAGACTGGGAGTGTACTCGTTGGAATTTAGAAGGATGAGGGGGGATCTTATAGAAACATTTAAAATTATGAAGGGAATAGATAGGATAGATGCGGGCAGGTTGTTTCCACTGGCGGGTGAAAGCAGAACTAGGGGACATAGCCTCAAAATAAGGGGAAGTAGATTTAGGACTGAGTTTAGGAGGAACATCTTCACCCAAAGGGTTGTGAATCTATGGAATTCCTTGCCCAGTGAAGCAGTTGAGGCTCCTCATTAAATGTTTTTAAGGTAAAGATAGATCGTTTTTTGAAGAATAAAGGGATTAAGGGTTATGGTGTTCGGGCTGGAAAGTGGAGCTGAGTCCACAAAAGATCAGCCATGATCTCATTGAATGGTGGAGCAGGCTCGAGGGGCCAGATGGCCTACTCCTGCTCCTAGTTCTTATGTTCTTAAATACTCTGGGGTATATTTTATGTTAACACATGCTTTTGAAATCTTTCTAATGGCTGATGTGGTAGAACTGATAAGAAATTCCTGAGAAATGAAATTGTCTTTTAAATTAAGACCTTTCATTTTAAAAAGAGGGAACATGTTAAGGGGGAAAATTAAGACTGAACAAAAGAAAAAAATGAAGTAAAACAGAGAGTTGATTAGAAGCAGACGTCTGGAGAAATGAGGAGATGCGAATTTGCTTATCAGTGGAAAATAACTATTTTACATTGTGATTAGAGAAAACAATGGGGTTATAGAGGTGGTAACTTCAAAGTGGGGAGGAAAGGAAATGGACACATACTTCACATTTAACATCAGCGTGCTTCAGAACAAAAAGTATCAAAAAGATTGTTCAACTTAATTGAATATTTTCATTTATTAGGTCTAAAAATCTTGGAGATGGACAAAAGGCTTTTTGTTTTTAACTGGATGAGGGCAATTAAAGGCTGAGATGATGTGTTTAAACCTCTGGAATATGTCCATTAGAGTTAGTAACCATAACCTGTGACTGGTTATTAGTGACAACAATTGGAATATGTCCAGTAAAGTTAGTAACCATAACTTGTGACTGGTTAACATGGGAAACAATGTGAAATGAGCAGCATGAATAAAATAGAAACCAACAGAAGGCATAAGATATAAAACTCAGGTTAATTTATTTAGTAAAAGATTTGAAAAATAGTGTCTTACATATAACAACTTTACTAATGTTCAACAAATATCAAGTGTTATAAACAGAAAACAATATGATCCCAGTTACAATTCGGAAACCACGCGTTCAATTTGCTGGTAATTTACGGCTCAACGCTTGAACCTTTTTAAGTACAGCTTTACAACTCCGTCACAGTTTTAAAAAAAAATCCAGAGTAAAAACACAGAAAGGAAATTTCAGAAACACTGGGATTTTTCAAACTGGTTTTCAAAAAGAACAAGTTGCTATAAATAGGTTACAATTCACAAAACCCAATCAAATGAAACAAAAGTCCAAGAACAATTGAAGATTAAAGGACATAAAAATTACAGTCAGCAAAAATCAACGAGATATATACATTTAAGTAGAAATTTTGATGTCATAAAATTTGCGCAGTTAATGACATATTTACAAGAGGCAGTTGGTTTTACTGTGTAGTTCTTTTTTTAAAACACACTATTTCAAACACTTCCAAGTCCGCAAGGGCTCTTGTTAAATATTCTGATGTTATTGAGTGGTCTGTACTGAGCTTACTATTACGAGCCAACAACTCACTGCGTTTTGTACACGCGTAAAGAAAGTAAGTGGAACCGGTTAGGAATTTAATAAAATAGTGCGTAGATTTAAGGAAGTCTGGAAAAATGGTCAACAGCCAGTCAAGATGTTCTCATCCTTCATAAAAAAATAATAATTGACTTGGAGCTTTAATTCAGTTTTACTGTTTAAGAAGAAATTTAATCCACAGGAGGAGACTCTTGTCTGCAGTTCATCAGGAAATTCACCATGAAATATTACAAGTTCAGAAGTTCAAGTGGATAACATTATCGGCATTCCACCCAAGGCAGCTCAGAAGTTTGATTAATGACATATAGAACTTCTCAATAAATTATGACTCAACAGTACAAGATTAAAGAAGATTCAACCAGCAAACCTTTGGAAGTTAAGAAAATCTTTTTGTCAAGACACACTGCAGGTAGCATTCTAATATAACAAGGAATGCATGAAAGTGCAAGAGTGAAGATACATTGCAACCTTGTCAAGACTTGGATGGGTTAATAGCACGCGTACAAACACACACCAGGTTTCATGGCTTAAGATGGGAGGAAAGTGCATGCAACATTGCAAGAATGAGACAGATTCTAGTTTTTGGATTGGGAGGATCTGACATTCAGACCAGGCTGGTGCACAGATAAGCTGCTTTAGCCCATATTAGCGAGTTCCTGATACAAACCTATTGACAGTAAAGGTTCAGGACTAAACACATGACCGTGCATGGCCCGTTCCCGATACTACACCAGGCAGGGATTGGATTAGTTCACTCCTCTGCCCCAAACCAGGGGAGCAATCAAGACATTTTCTCAAAAATAAAATCACTGCAACCCACAGTGAAGACAAAACATGATCAGCACTAAAATAAATGCATTTACCTTTGTGGTGATCACTGCTATAAAGATGCCTTGATGGAAAACTTTGATTGCAGCAATAAAACAGTGTATAAACCAGGGATGTCTATGTAAACCTGTGTTTGCGCCATTTTAATGAACATCTATCCAATTCCATTTGCCATTGGCATTCACTTATACAGAATACTTTGCATGTAAAGTTCATTTCATATAAATCTGCACAGTGTATATCATTTTGAAACTATGCAGTTCTGGTGATACGCCCTCAGTAAATGCACAGTACAGGAAATGGGGGTTGGGCCTATGTAGGGGGTGCTTTTTTTTGGAGAGTCGGTGCAGACTCAATGGGTCAAATGGTCTCCTTCTCACTGTAGGGATTCTATTGATAACATTAGCCTGGGCCTCTGTGACATTACCACTACACCGCCATCTCCCCTGAACAGCTACAGGTAAACGACTAGCCAATCGGTCTCTTTAGAGATTACTCAATAAAGCCATGCATTTCCAGTTTTCTCTTCTTTTATTTGTCATTAATAGAGACAAGAAATCCCAATGTTATTAACAATAATGACAATCTCAGTGTGTCTGGACTTTGCAAATTAAAAATAAATTTCTTCAAAATTGGAACATATCATCAGGTATTTCCCTAAAGTGCATTTGGTTTATACAAGCAATAAACAGCCAGACAACTGCCGAAATTGGGAAATTGTTTTTTAAAAAAAGGTAGAGATATGAAATATTTCTCTACAAGGCTGGCTGCAGTCTGAAGGATCACGAATGCAAGACCAGCCCCACATCTGATGCACACCTCAATGGAAGTTTGTCATGTGCTGCAGACACTCTTCCCATGCCAACCAGGAGGATGTCAGCTTCAACTTAGTGAATCGATCTTACCCAGTGCAACTAGAACAGAGTGCAAAGAGTGTTGTGTGTGTTCGTAAGCTACAGAATGAAAGATAGGAGAACAAAAACCTCTGCTTCCGATAATTATCCAGTGAACTGTATTGGAAAGTGCGTGGAGATGGAAATTGAGGGGGACAGAATCAGACTGAAATGCTAACCCATCCCTTAGTGCTAAGTAATGGGGCTCACCATAATGAATTTTGCACATTGTAACAGTGACTCAAGTACTTCACTGAGTGCAAAGCACTTTGAAACAAGGTTCTAAGATTATGCAAGGTGCTGTATTAATGATAGTCTTTCTGGTAGGTGGGTACTGGTTTGCTGTTGCCACTTGAGTGACTGAACCCAGTATGAAATTTCATGATCAGTGTGGGGCCCAACGTAATGCCCGATATGTCAGTAAGGTACGTTTATCTGCCCACTTATAATTTGCCTCCTTCGGGACCCTCTGCTTAAAATAAAATAATTTGAACGTTCCTACATTATCAACTAAAATGCAACTATGGAAGGTCAAAGCATTCAAAATGCATTGGATTTATCTTACCAAATGTGCAGTTTCAATGCAGGCCACCATTCTGAACTCAATTTGGAATATTCTGTACCAGCTAAACTGTGAGGACACGATTCCGGTTAAACAATAAACAAGCTCCCTGTTCAAAACTGAACAACGCCTGCAATGTTAATTAAACTGCCTGAACAAACCAAGCTTCCAAAGCATCTTCCAGAATGCAACCCAATGACAGTTAATCACTGTACGTATTTCAGCTTTCACACAGCATTGCCTGGAATTTGTTGAAAACTGGGGGATGAACCAGTTTAATTCACAATTAAAATCTTTAATTACTCTGAATTTAAGTTATTGCCGTGAACACAGAAAGCAAACGCGAATTAAAGCAGCACCTCACCACATTATATATGCAAACTCGCCACTAAGTAATGATCGAAAAGATGTGCATTTACTGAGAACTGCACAGTAAAACTCTATGATTTCATGATTTGAGCGCATTACGGTCAGCTTCAGAACTCAGAGTCTGTTAATATCCAAAATTATTGCAGATTCCCATTTATCATTTAACTCTATTACATTTTGTAAAATTGGAGGTTGATTGGAAGAATCCTCAATGGTGGAATAAAAGCATTTAGCACCTCACAGAGGTGAGACTGAATTTAACCACAGGATTACGAATAATTGGACAACCCCCTGAAATGGAAGATTCCACATTTTCTTTAGCAACTATTGTAGATGTGGGTTTGAGTAGTTAGCAATGAGGTCAACTACGACTGGATTGGTCAGTGCATTTGTCTTTACTTTCAGGCAAATCTTCAGGGTGTAATTCTCGCTTTGATACAATCAATCTGATCAGCCAGCAGTCACACAGCCTTCCTGACAGTATGGCCAACACACACACATATACACACACACACACACACACACACACACACACACACACACACACAGAGTGTTACAATAAAGCAACTGCCACCTCTTTCTTAAGTGCTGGAAATGCTTGCTCAGTGTGTGTGTGTATGTGTGCGCATTTTCTTCTTTAAGTAATGCACAAGGAAACCATACCATGGAGAGCTTGCCATTTAATGCGTAGCAATATTTTAAAATCAGGTTCCTCTGGGCCAAGAGAGAAGGGGTAATCAATTTCACCGATCAACTGCTCCTGACTCAGGCTGGTGAGATCTGCAACTCTGATCAACAGGAGACTACCTTACGACACATTCAGATCTCAATACAAGAGAGAACAGAGGACAAACAGCCAGAATGCCTCAAGCAGCAACTTAGGAGCTTTTCACCAATAAATATTAAAAGCAGCAGAAGCAAATGGAGACGTGCGTGAGAGGCAACAATTTATCCTTTACCCCTTACATAATTGACGTTACTTTTGTTCGATTGGTTTCTTCAAACTTAATAAGTTTTTTTTAATAAAGCAAATATTCACATTATACCTTAAATTCTCAAAGAATATATTATGTATTTCATCACTTCTGACATTCAAGAGAAATGACTTGTTTAAGTGATAATGAACAGAGTTTTACAGAGTCAGGAATAATGTCAGATCGGAAGCAAAACTGACCGCAAAACCTGTGCTGACTCAGTAAATTCCCTGCCGCACGCACACCGTGGAGATGGTGGCAGATCACAGGTTCACTGTTATTTATTTTATAAAAAACATCACTTTAAATCGTAAAAAACAACACGGGTAGAAAAAGAGGCGGCTAACTGGCGCAGCAGCAAGAGAAAAGTAGAGTTGGTAGAGAACGTTTGACCAGACTCTCGCCGGGTATGAGCTTGTCTGGATGAGGCAGAGGGGGCATATCGCCAAGTGCTGCTGCCTCAGCTCCGATTGAAACCTGTTTCAGGAATAAATCCATATTTTAGTGCATTACTTAAAGCACAGAATCGTTTGGAACGACTGGAAAAGCAGGCAACCTACTTGTGTACTCCATAGATACTTCTTTCAAGCCTTTCGATAAATATACGTTTGATAGATATGACTGCAGTTCTTTAAGACATTAGAGCACCAAATGTTGCAATGTTATCTAGATGCTCCCTCCTGAGCTATTGTCCGTGTTTGGTACTTTCAAACATTTGACTCATCCTGTCTTTAGCAAATGTGTACCAGCTGTTAAAAGCTCAACGTTTAACAATTAGTGTGGGAGGGAGTGAAGAAGCTTCTCAAGAGACGCAGGCAAAACAGATTCTTGAGCGTTGCAGGAATCCTCTTTGCAATGGTGCAGGTTTAAAGAAACATCATTAAAGATGGGTTTTACTGGCAGGACAGTGCCTCAAGGTGCCGTTCCGTTCTCAGTAGTCCTCCACATCCGTCAGGTGACTTTGCTTTTTTCTCACATTCCAGTGTAAGCATTCAGCCAGACTATCGAACCAATCATTCACCGGGTCCCTGAAGCATATCGATGGAACTGGATAGCAGGAGGTAGTAATGGTAATTCTGTGTTTTTTTTTTTAAAAAAGAGTTAACGTAAGTGCAAACCTCGCTTGCATATCCTCCCAACAGTAGCTTGCATCAATTTACTTCACCATCCCTCTACTTCACCATCCCTCTCTCCACTATCTTACTCCACTTACACAATCTAGTTTGGCTGCCCTCACCATGAACTATCTGTGCTGTCAATATGCTGCTTCGATAATGCATAGTGTGTGTAACTGATAGCAGCTCCCACTGATAATAAACAACGAATAACTGTGGAGGAAGCTAGGGGAAACACGGGAGATTTTATTTATTTAAAATTGGTCAATTTGGAGAAGACTGCGAAACCTGATGGAACCAAATTTCTCAATACAAATTTCTGCTAAACTTCTCGCAAAATACAAAACTGGAACAATGCCATTTGCGAATTTCACAGGTTCCTTCAGTCAGAATATTATTTCAATTCACGTTTACAAGCTCCACTACCAGACCAGTTATAAAGCGTCCTTTAACCCCATCTGGGTAATGTAAGGATGATTCGCCTTCAGAACGTCTGTCGCTGTGTGTACCCGGTGACCCCTTTTTCCCGGATTACCTGTCGCCATGGCAGATCTCTTGTCGCTTCCGTCCGTCAAATGAAATCCACGCGGTATTCCTGGCATCAGGTGACAGCATAATCTGAAATTCCCAAATTGGATCCGGGTTAAATCCATGAAACCCCCACCATAGGTTAAATCTCCCATTTTGGGCGATTGATGCCCTGGCCCAAACAGGTGACAGAAAATATCTACGACGGTGTGAAATATGTTTGGAATGAGGCAAGAATACATTAGAACTGGCCTCATGGACATTGTACAAACTCTGATTGATTTCTGTACCGTCCTGTCCGAACTCTCAACCCAGTGCAGGAACGAATTATCGGACCCATCGTGGTAACAGTTCTGCTTAACTCATGTACATTGAGGAATTATGCATTCGACATAATTAAGTTTAGGATTTTTAAAGCTTATGCTATAGAAGTCTAAAAAAAGTTACATCACCGGATCCAGACTGTAGGCTGGTGCTTCTGATACATTTCAAACTAGGGCAAAGGGCTTGTTTATATTCATATTAACAACCTTTATTGCCACAAGTAGGCTTACATTAACACTGCAATGAAGTTACTGTGAAAAGCCCCTAGTCGCCACATTCCGGCACCTGTTCGGGTACACAGAGGGAGAATTCAGAATGTTCAATTCACCTAACAGCACGTCTTTCGGGACTTGTGGGAGGAAACCGGAGCACCCGGAGGGAACCCACGCAGACACTGGGAGAACGTGCAGACTCTGCACAGTGACCCAAGCCGGGAATCAACCCTGGGACCCTGGCGCTGTGAAACAACTGTGCTAACCACTGTACCACCGTGCTATCCACAACACATCCTGCAAAATATTTCTTTACCCTTGTCCCAGTTACTGCAATTTTCAGTCTGAAAACTGAAGTCTTGAGGGTTCCTGGAAATATCTCAATATTGGCTTTCTGAGGGCATGTCGTCACTGTGTGTTATGGAGGTCACATTAGGTACTTGAAACTGGCAGCTCAGTCATTATTAAAAAAAAATCATTTATGGGCTGTGGGCATCGCTGGCTAGACCAGCATTTATTGCCCATCCCTAGTTGCCGCTTGAGAAGGTGGTGGTGCGATGCCTTCTTGAACCGCTGCAGTCCATGTGGTGTAGGTACACCCACTGTGCTGCTGGGAAGCAAATTCCAGATTTTTGACCCAACGACAGTGAGGGAACGGCGATATATTTCGAAGTCAGGATGGTGAGTGACTTGGAGGGGAACCTCCAGGTTGTGATGTTCCCATGTATCTGCTGCCCTCAACTTTCTAGATGGGAGTGGTCATGGGTTTGGAAGGTGTTGCCTAAGGAACACTGTTGATCTCCTGCAATGGATCGTGTAGATGATACACACGGCTGACACTGTGTGTCGGTGGTGGAGGGAGTGAATGTTTGTGGACGGGGGCTGCTTTGTCCTGGATAGTGTCGAGCTTCTCGAGTGTTGTTGGAGCTGCACTCATCCAGAAATGGAGAGTATTCCATCACACTCCTGACTTGAGCCTGTAGGTGGTGGACAGGCTTTGTGGAGTCAGGAGGGGAGTTATGCACAGGATTCCGAGCATCTGGCCTGCTCCTGTAGACACTGTATTTATGGCTAGTCCAGTTCAATTTCTGATCAATGGTAACCCCCAGAATAGTGATATTGTGGGATTCAACAAAGGAAATGTCATCAAAGGTCAAGGGGCGGTTGTTAGAAACCCTCTTGTTGAAGATAATCATTGTCAGGCACTTGTGTGGCGCAAATGTAACTTGCCACTTATCACTTATTCAACAAACTAACCAACATCAGGAGAAAATAATTCTCCACATCTCAGTCTTAAATGGGAGACCCCTTATTTTAAACTGTTAATATATGAATGATGAAGCATTTTCTATAACTCGTTGCCTTATTCACAGGGTTATGGTTAGTCAACAAGCTCAAATTCAACCTTGCGGCCACTGAGGTGAAGGAGGGACCCTCATGTGGCCCATTCACTGGTCTAGGTTGCCCATTATGGGCCGAGTGGCCTCATTCTGCACTTTTGTCTTATGGTCTTATCACTGCTGTGCACCGTACTCCCGATGTAGTCTTAATAACTGTACCAATACACCCTACTTTGATATAAAAGCAAAAACAAAATGCTGGATAAACTTAGCAGGTCTGGCAGCGTCTGTGGAGAGCGAAACAGGGTCAAAACATTAACTCTGTTCCTCTCTACAGATGCCTCTAGAATTTCTGAGTTTATCCAGCATTTACTGCTTTCATTTATCCCAACTTTTATATTCCATTTATCTTGTCTTGCACTCTTCCTGGTCTTGTGTTTTTAATTGAACACATCCTTCCGAAACTTGATCGCTCGCCACTGTTATTTAGCTTAAAGCCCTCTCCACTGGCCCAGCTATACGATTCGCCAGGACAATTTGGCCTCCTAATCACTGGTCCCAGCAGGGTTCAGATGAAGACTGCCCCAGCTGAACAGCTCCCTCTTTCCTTAGTACTGGCGCCAGTGCTCCATGAATGGAAATCCATTTCTCCCACACCAACCTTTGACCGTTACTCTGATGAAAAGACCACCTACAGGGGCTGAACAAACCCAACTTTATTTTGTTAATTCTGAAAGCACTGAGGGGATTGAAGGCAATCTTAAGAAGGTCCTTCTCTTCCCAATTGAGCTGTGTTGAGGTGACGCAGCACGGGGGACGTGGTGTCACTGAAAGGGGCAAAATCGGAGGGGAGACTCTGACCTGGAAACCTCTCGGCCTTGGCGAGGAACAGTCAACGCCAGCCTTGGGGCACCTTCCCTCAGGGTCATACTGAGAATGGTCATGGTCATGACAGAACTTGCAAACATGATTCAACGGGATATGTTAACACGGAACTCCTGCACACAACAGACATTTCTCAGCTCCTCTATTTGCCCAGAGTTCACTTTATTGAATATTTTTATTTAAGGAACAATTGCTGAAGATGTGCACAAGTCCCTGAGCTGAGCGAAAGTGACCAACATTACAGTCACTGGTAAATCACAGGAGATGAAGTTACCTGGAGATCCACGCCCGCTGGTACGACTATCGGTCTGAAGGATAAGGAATGTGGACAGATGGGTGTTATCATAATGGCAGGAACATTGGGATGAATCATGGAAGCTCCTGCAGCTGCAGCGTAGGCAGTGCTCCCCGTCGGTGTAGAGACAATCACTCCTGAAATAGCAAAGTCCAACTGCATTAGGTGGAACTCACCAAGGCTCCTTCGACAGCACCTTCCAAAACTACAGCCTCCCTGAAGGACAAGGGCTGCAGATGTACAGGAACCCCACCATGTTCCTCTCAAAGCCACGCACCTTCCTGACGTAGAACTACATCTCCTTTCCTTCACTGTCACTGGGTCAATATCCTGGAACTCTCCCCCCCCCCCCAAACACACACACCTGTGGGTATACCTGTGATAGATGCTCTACAGCGATTCAAGATGGCTCACCACCACCTTCTCAAGGGCAATAAACTCTTACCTTGCCAATGATGCCAAGATCCTATGGATGAATAAAGCCAAAATGTCAACACCCAGATGAGACATTTCTCTACCTGCAACAGCTGCTGAAGCCCTCATCTACGCCTCTTTTACCCTTAGATTCAACTATGCCATCAACCCCCTAGCCAGCATCACCGTGCACCTATCAAACTTGGGGTCATCTAAATTTGCTGTCTGCATCCTAACTCACATCAGGTCCTGTTAACCCATCATCCTCGCTGACCTACATTAGTTCCTACTCCAGCAACTCCTTGATTTTAAATACTCATCCTAGTTTTCAAGTTTTCGATGGCCTTGCCCCTCCCTATCTCTGGAATCTCCTTCAGCCCGATAAACCTCCGAGATCTGCGCTCCTTCAGTTCCGACCTCTTGATCATCTATCCTTCGATCAGTGGCGGCCCAGTCTTCGGCTGCTTGGATCCCGAGTTCTGGAAACCATCCCTAACCCTGTCCTTAGACACTCCTTAAAACCCACCTCCTGCCTCCTCACTTAATTTGCTTTTGTTTTGGTAACGCTCCTATAAGGTGCCTCTGGACATTTTACAACATCAAAAGTGCTACATAAATTCAAGCTGTTGCTGTTTGATCAATTCCTGTTACAGTGTAATTGATCTGAAATTAAATTCATCTTTTGAGTTGAAAGTCTATTATCTCAATTATCTGTAGTCTCAGATATTTTCAGTGTAATCATTGTTACCCTCAGGAAATCACCCATCATTTTGCCACAAATACCAGGGGCCTCAGGAAAAGGCTGATGTGATAATTCCACACGGTTTGGGAGTCAAGTTGCCTTATATAAACTTCAATCTGGATCTGGCCCATGTTGTTCTTGGAAGGTCCCAGTATTGATATTATGCACCAAAGTTATGGACTTATAGCAGCTCAAGGGGTTATTGTCTATGGAGTCCATGCCAACACTCCTGGAGCAATCCAGTCAATCTCATTCCCTTGCTCTATCCCTCCGTAGCCCTGTAAATTCATTGCCCTCATCTGCCCACCCATTTCCTTTCTGAAATTAATGATCATCATCGTTTCCATCACCCTCACAGGCAGTGAACTCCAGGTCATTACCACCCGCTGCATAAAAAAAGTTCTTCCTCACATCCTATCTCAATGTCTTGGCGCCACCCCCCCCAGTACCATCAGCTAATGGGAACAGCTTCCCTTTGCCTACCTTATCCAAACCTAGTTCACCTCATCAAATCTCCCCTCAAACTCCTTTGATCCAAGAAGAACAGCCCCTGCATCTCCAACCTATCCTTGTTGCCAAAATCCCTCAATCCCATTCTGGTAAATCTCCTTGGCTCCCTTTCAAAGACCCTCCGAGGCTCCCTCTCAAACACCCTCCGAGGCTCCCTCTCAAAGACCCTCCGAGGCTCCCTCTCAAACACCCTCCGAGGCTCCCTCTCAAACACCCTCCGAGGCTCCCTCTCAAAGACCCTCCGAGGCTCCCTCTCAAAGACCCTCCGAGGCTCCCTCTCAAACACCCTCCGAGGCTCCCTCTCAAAGCCCCTCTGAGGCTCCCTCTCAAACACCCTCCGAGGCTCCCTCTCAAACACCCTCCGAGGCTCCCTCTCAAACACCCTCCGAGGCTCCCTCTCAAAGCCCCTCCGAGGCTCCCTCTCAAACACCCTCCGAGGCTCCCTCTCAAACACCCTCCGAGGCTCCCTCTCAAAGACCCTCCGAGGCTCCCTCTCAAACACCCTCCGAGGCTCCCTCTCAAACACCCTCCGAGGCTCCCTCTCAAACACCCTCAGAGGCTCCCTCTCAAAGACCCTCAGAGGCTCCCTCTCAAAGACCCTCCGAGGCTCCCTCTCAAAGACCCTCCGAGGCTCCCTCTCAAAGCCCCTCCGAGGCTCCCTCTCAAACACCCTCCGAGGCTCCCTCTCAAAGCCCCTCCGAGGCTCCCTCTCAAAGCCCCTCCGAGGCTCCCTCTCAAACACCCTCCGAGGCTCCCTCTCAAACACCCTCCGAGGCTCCCTCTCAAACACCCTCCGAGGCTCCCTCTCAAACACCCTCCGAGGCTCCCTCTCAAACACCCTCCGAGGCTCCCTCTCAAACACCCTCCGAGGCTCTCATTAGGTTCATTTTCACACAAACATTGAAAATCTCAGGGAATAATACACCCGAATCCCAACAATTATAAATGGTTGTTTGAATAACTTATGTTATTTAATAGTAAATATTTCTCAATTTCTTTCTGGATGGCAACACAAAATTGCCAGGAATCCACTGTACTGAGCATAAACCAGGATTGTTAATATAAATATGAAGATGTTTAAGAACATAAATAGCCCCCTCAAACCTCTCTGTCTTTCAGTAAGATCGTGACTGATCCACATCAGCTTCACCTTCCTGCCCTATCCCCAGATCCCTAGAAGTCTATTGATGTGCCTTTAATTATAGTCAAAGACTAAACATTCACAGACCTCTGGGCAGAGAATTCCAAAGGTTTACAATCCTCTGAAGAAATTTCTCTCACCCCAGTTCTAAATTTTGATCAACTGTTTACAATATATCCAGATTATTAAACAGTTGACTTATTTCTCGTTATAAAAAGTCAACAAATAAAAAAAAAATGAAGTAACCAACTCCCAATCAATCCGCCATCTTGGGTTTGGGAAGCAGAAATGTGTTGTCATTTACTGGGTGATTTTTCAAACAAATTTCAGAGATAAGGCCATTTGCAATATATTAATTTGGATTCTGCGTTAAGGTCAGAACTTACCGTCTCCTTGTACACTCGTTATAAGACGCCCATTCAGAAACAGGTCTACATTGGAGAGATACGAAGAAGGACCTCGGTCAACCACAACCTCATTCAGGACCTAAGCAATTGGAGGAAAGGAGGAGTTTGTTATCTATTTTCCTGAAATTATATACTGCAGAGTCTGGAGCCAACCACTTTCTGACTTCTGCTCACAATTTTACTCAGGTTAGGGAGTTGTGTCGAGTTGGACTGAATGAGGAACAGCTTATTCCCCAGCAGCAGGAAAGAAAAGTGGGATTGGGGTGCGTGCGGTTCTGAACAGGAGGGAGGACGGGAACAAAGGAAAACCGGTTATCACCTAAAATCCGACATAGAGCACATATGTTTCTGACAGTTAGTAAAATGAACCACATTTATGTGCAAACAACTTTTTCCTGTTGTGATTCTAAAAGGGCAGTACAGCAAAGGCATACAAGAGACGGAGCCGGGAGAAAGGAAAACTGCCCCAACATTTTTGAAACACGCGTTGTCAATGTAGTGACAAATGCCATTTGCTCACTATATTGAACAGTCACTGCTGAAAACTGCTTCCTCAGAGAACTCTCGAACACCCAATGGCATGAAGGGATGGAGATGCCATGTGTTTTACATTGCTGGCACAACAAGGCCCAGCTGACCTCAAGAACTGAGGGAGAATTGAGAAAACACGGCTCCAAATAAAGCCAGTGTAAAACATTGCCTCATCTCCCCCCCCCCCCCCCCCCCCCTTTTTGCTGGGTACCTTTTATGTATTTGGATTTAATCTGAAATTACACACCATCACAATTTTACATCCCAGACAAGTTTTTTAAATTCTTTTTAAAACAATTTAAAGTACCCAATTCATTTTTTTACAATTAAGGGGTAATTTAGCGTGGCCAATCCACCGACCCTGCACATCTTTGGGTTGTGGGGGCGAAACCCACGCAAACACGGGGAGAATGTGCAAACTCCACACGGACAGTGACCCAGAGCCGGGATCGAACCTGGGACCTCGGCGCCGTGAGGCCGCAGTGCTAACCCACTGCGCCATTGTGCTGCCCATGACATTATAAAGTTTAATCTTAGAACAGCCTGTGTGGGCAAGTTACGGGCAGAATTTGACATTTTATCTTGATATAAATGCAAGACGGGGCTTATATCAAATGGGAACTGTGCTGCATAGGAATCTGATCCGAGCCCAAAAATGACTCGCCCTTTTCCATTGCCCCACTCTGATCTTTCAGACCCAGAACGGGAGAGTTTGCGTTGCTGCAAAGTTTCCAGCAAGAGTGGAGCAAGTGGCAGTGGATAATGTTCCTTTGGCTCCCAGGGTGATGGGGCCAAATGCAGTAAAAACAAAACCAAATCCGTAACCTAAGCTTGGGCAGCTCTGCCTGTGGTTGCTCAGGTCCTGGCCTCATTGCAAATCCAGACACCTGCCTCTCACCCCAACCCAGCTCAGTCTCACCTGGTACTGCACTGCCCGTTTTCCCAAATCATTCTCCCCGTGTTTGGCCACGATCCGTCCGTTCTCCTCCACAGGATGTTCCTGACCGACCTTCGATTCCCAGTTTTCTTTAATCACTTTGACCTTGAGACGGTTTCGCAGGATAATGGCTGCATTCCCTGGGAAACGGATAACACACTGAGAAATTGTTTACATTATTATCCAAACTACCAAACGGCATGAAACTCGATTGAGAAATTTAATCAGTGACTTAACAAAATCTGAATCGAAATTTGATTACAAGACACAAAAGCAAAGAAATAAGGTGAATAAAGCACATCTCAGTACACGCCCATGCGAGATAATTATCATTCAATTTCAACTGTCGGAAGGAAAAACAGCAGAGTCACCAATTCCTTTTTCAATCCGGTGCTCATTAATCTTTCAATTACATCCTGTTGTCGCCTCTACCATGTTCTGCAGCTTCACAATGTTTTCAAAACAAATTTCAAAGTTGGAAAAAAGTACAATTTTATTATAACAAATATTATGGGCGAGTTTATTTAAAACTCCAGTTTAGTCTTTGTGCTCTGCTGATGATAACAGCTTCAGGACAATTTTCCTGTTTTGCTACTTTACAAAAACCAGTTGGTTAAATTGCTGCTTTCGAAAACTCTGCTAACTGCCTACAGTATTAATTTACATTCCTTTTGTGAACAAGTCTGCAACAAACTCAACAGTTGCGTTGTGGGTCATTGCTCCCAAGTGAAGGGAAAAAAGGAACGTGTCTGTACCCGGATTGCTTATCCCAAGTGTGAATGCGCAGGGTCAATATAGGACAGGTTTACAGTCACCAAAGTAATTGAATTGGCTGCTGTTTGCTGATGACTTACAAAACTTTAAAAGCACCAGATCCTATCTATTTGCGGACAGGCATCTGCCTAATGTCACCTGATGTGGCCCGATGTCAATTTCTGCTAAATGACCTTCCTGTGAAGCAGATTAGAATGTTTTATTTCATTAAAGGCACCATAAATGTGCAAGTTGTTCTTGGATATGAACAGGGGTGAATTCAATCCTACACCATCAGCAAGAAGCTGCATTCAAAGGAAAGCGCGAATCAAAGGACGAGGACTGTAACAGGAGGGAACGGTCATTTTGGACACAGCTCTCTGCTATATCTATTAGTGCTTCAGCCTAATGAACCGTAGCCAATTATAGCAATTGGTTTGAATTTAGGCTAGCTTGATTTACATTGCAGACAAGTTCAGAATTTAGATCATGGATGTATGCAGCACCTTCCATGGATTAATCCACGGAGATCCAGGCTTAATCCCAAAAGATGTAGTTTCAGCAAGCATTGGCTCTTTTGTAAAATTCAATTCCTTATATTACAAAGAAACCAGAAGGTACCTTCAATTACTTGTGTGACCTTTGACTGATAGGTGTCAAAGTTAAATGGAGTTAGGAAGCCCAGAGATCCAAGATGAAAAGCCATCACTGGCGGTACACTACCCTGTTAAAAGAAAACAGAACATGAAGCCTGTCACTCACAACCAACAGCACCTTCTTTCATGATAATGGCTTTTTAATGAATATGTTGGAAGCTGTCTGTACAATTGCACAACTGCAAAGTGGTTTAACCTGTCACTATAGCAACAGAGCTCCGGAATCTTGTGTGGCTGCATATTTACTCACTTTATCAGATCCTTCACACACAGCAAATCAGGGAGGGAAGAGATTTCACAAACGTGGTAGATAAAGAAGATGATTGTACTTCTGGAAAACACGGGGAGCTGCTTCCAATAGCAAATGGACTGTTTCAGGACACTGACCGTCAAATTCATTTGCTTACCCCTCCTTCCTAATAGTGCAAAGCTAATTGTGCAGTGATAATAAGAGTGAAATTGTCAGTATTTGCCATCATAACTCCTCTGAAACTACTAAATCTGGAGGTCAGACATGTCAAGGTAGCCATGAAATCCAGAAATTGGCGACAGCTATTCTGTGCTTCTGTACAAAGTTCTCTGTCGAAGTTCCCTAAACTCTATTAATTTAAGAAAGCACTGAACTTGCCCTTTTCCAGTCAGTCTTGCTGTAAAAACCTGTTAAAAAAGTTAAGGGGATCAGGGGGTATGGGGATGAGAAAAATATCAGCCATGATTGAATGGCGGAGCAGACTCTATGGGGTGAGTGGCCTAATTCTGCTCATATGTCTTATGGTCATATGGTAACTGGGCTTTTACAGGCATACTAACTCTGATCATTAGCAAACTACCTCTCCAACCCTGGGAAAAAAATGTGCAATGTCAAATTTCTCCACTGTGATAAAAATTCCAAATTTTAAAACAACATATATTTTTTAATTTATTTTTTCAAAATGTTTATTACATTTCAGCTTCTCCATCGATCCCATGTGCATGGTCTAATATTGTATTGTTTTCTCTGTAAAATGATTTGAGAGTGAAAAATTCAGAGCACGTTTCTTCTTGGTTTGATGGCTATGAAAATGTTTCAATGCGATTGATGGCATCAGTGTTGCTGGATGGCCACAGAATCCCTGGATTAGCATCAGAATCAAATTAACTTCGGGAAATGGGATCCATTCCACAGATATCAGGAGACCGGTTTTGGACATCTTTTTGAGGTCAGTGACTGCAAAATCCAGGCAAATGAATCTCCGTCTGGAGCTAAAACTGACTTACCTGGAATAATGATGACGCATAAAGCAAGGTGCCATCTCCTCCAAGGCAGATGATGAAGTCTATCCGATCAGATAAATCGTCGAGGCCTGAAAGGAAATCCAAAATCTTTTGTTTTTGTACGACATTGCGAACATGGAAGTTCCCAGATGACCAAGTAAACATAATTTGCAGCAAAGGTTTCCTCTTGACTAGGTGAGCACAATAAAAATTGAATCATGGAGTGACACACACGGTGTCCATTTCCCTCACAGGTAAAATAAATGCAGTGCAAGTGTTTGACCAAGGTAAACATTTCCACTAATCGTTAAAACTGGGTCTGTATTTTAAATATCTGGTGGGAGGAGGAACCTGGTTACAGGGGTTTTCACAACTGGGAGTGCCGAGAATGAGTATATTAACCTTTTAAATGTTTGGCTGTAGGAGCCAATTTTCTGCTTGTTTATGTGGGATCCACATGCCCCATTGCGGGTGGTGTATGCGCCGGCACCCATATGCAAAAGGAACTTTGGTATTATTTTACACCAGGTGTTATCATACTGGAACATCACTAAACATTTCAAACGAGGAGTGAGGGTTTGATATGTAGTGACTGCGCCAAGCATTCTGCACCAGCAACATGGTGTATGATTACTCTGGCACTGGTTGAAGAAGGTATGACGTGGGGGAAGAAAGCGAATGTACGCTAGCCTAATTTGCAGACAACAAAAATAGATGGAAAGGCAAGTTGCGAGAGGGATACAGACAGTTTACAAAGAGATATTGACAGGTTTAGTAAGTGGGCAAAAAGTTGGCCAATGGGAGTATAATGTGGGAAAATATGAAGTTGTTCATTTTGGAAGGGAGAACAAAATAACAGAGTATTATTTAAATGGAGAAAACCTGCAGAAAGCTGAACACAAAAGGAACTTGGGGATACTTGAGCACGAAACACAAAAAGCTAGAACATAGGTGCAGCAGGTAATCAGGAAGGGTAATGGAATGTTGGCTTTTATTTCAAGGGGGTTGGAGGACAAGAGTCAGGAAGTCTTGCTGCAGCTGTACAAGGTACTGGTGGGACCACATCTGGAGTAACGCGAGCAGTTTTGGTCCCTTATTTAAGGAAAGATATTATTTCATTGGAGGCTGTTTAGAGGAGGTTCACTAGGATGATCCCCAGTATGGAGGGAAAGTCTTAGAAGGAAAGGTTAAACAGGTTGGGACTCTACTCATTGGAAAATGGAAGAATGGGAGGCGATCGTATTGAAACATGTCTGATTTTAAAGGGTTTGACAGGGTAAATGCTGAGAGGATGTGTCCACTCATGGGAGAGTTGAGGACCAGAGAGCACAGTCTCAGAATAAAGGGGGGTCCATTTAAGATTGAAATGAGGAGGAATTTCTTCTCTCGGAGGGTTTGGAGTCTTTGGAGTTTCTTGTCACAGAGAGTTGTGGGAGAATAGTCCTCGGCTGATCCGACATTTTTCACGTTCACTTTCCTGCCCTTTCCCTGTAACCCTTGATTCCCTAACTGATCAAGAATCTATCTCAACCTTAAATATACACAAGGACTCTGCTCCCACAACTCTGTGACAAGGAAGACTCCAAGCCCCCCCTTTATTCTGCGACTGTGCTCTCTGGTCCTCGACCCTCCCATGAGTGGACACATCCTCTCAGCATTTACCCATCAGCCATGATCCTATTGAATGGCAGAGCAGGTTCGAGGGGCCGAATGGCCTGCTCCTGTCCTTAGTTCTTCTGGGCTTATTATGTTGATCTGGTCATGAATAAATCTCCATTTATCTTTGAATAATGTTCACCCGACCCAAAAGGGCAGATAGGAATTCAGATGAACACCTCATGTAAAAGGACGATACAGTGCTCCCTCTGTACCACACAAAAATCTCACTCTAGATTGTACAACCATGGTCAAGTTATTTTTTACTTTGCTTGTTTTGGGGGACAAAAGGAAAGGATTAACCATGATTATATTCACAAGGTTACAAATTTTGAGTCTCACTAGCACAGTGTACTGTGCGTAATGTAACTGAATTCAAGATGTTTTAAGTTAGGGAGAGGAATTTATTCTTTTTTCCATACATCCGTTTGCTTTTATTTTTTCTCCATTCAATTTGAAGCTCTGACTGTTTTGAGTTTTATTACAATCTAACTTTGCCAAGTTAATGGCATGGCTATTCTGATGCGTTTGGATATTGGTGACGTTACATTCTATGGCAGAAGGGGGATTGGCGCTAATACTACACAATGGAAGCTGACAGCTGTTCGAGACCCCATGCAGGATTACAAATATCCAAAATCAACTGTTCATCGAGTGGAAAGCTTCATGACAAAAAAAATATACTTTTGCAGCATTTCTTAAACTTCCTTCTGCATATCCATTCAGGACTTTAAGGCACGGACAAGCTCTCGCACAACATTTGGACAGAAAATACAAGGAGTCTGTCCTGTCTAAAAAAGGAAACTGGCCACAATAAACTTACAAAATCATATTTTAAAAAAAAATTAATTTAGAATACCCAATTATTATTTGTCCCCCAATTAAGGGGCAATTTAGTGTGACCAATCCATCTACCCTGCACATCTTTGGGTTGTGGGGGCGAAACCCACGCAGACACGGGGAGAATGTGCAAACTTCACACAGACAGTGACCCAGAGCCAGGATCGAACCTGGGACCTCGGTGCTTGAGGCAGCAGGGCTAACCACTGTGCCGCCCCCAAACAAGATCATATTACTGAAAAGTAAAGTCAGCAATTTATTCATTAGAGAGAGATCCTAACACCTCCACATTGCAGTGGTTAGTTGTTTTGTAAATCATTTCAGGGATTCTAGCTCCACCATTTCTATCTGCATGTTTAGTTTGTACGTTGGTCACTCTGTGTTTGAAGGAAAATTTCATGATAATGCATCCTAAAATAACCTAAAATCACTGATTTGAATTGTTATTGTCTAGCTCTACTCCTGCAGTTTTTGAATAAAAAATCCAGCTTAATTCTGTATCTTTATCAATCTGGGACACCTCTGCTGAGGCTGATTTTCAAACACCTCCTTCCTAAGCTGAACACGACAAATCTAGCCACCCCTTCCATCATCACTCAGACCATTACCCACGGACAGATCACCTTTGGCTCTTTGTTGGTCTGCCTGCAGCATGCGAATATTCACAGTTCCTTGACAACCGGGACTGGACACGGTATTTAAGGTGCAATCTCGCTTAGAAAAATAGTGTGTTTAAATTGTTAATGAATTTGGGCTTCTGCTGGACCAGACCCGGTACCATCCTTACAGTACAGGAACAAGAGGTTAGTGAGAGAAAGTTGAAGAGAATCAAATGAAAAGTTAAAATAGTGCAGTTCATATTCATGAGTTTACAGCTGAAAATCGGGCAAGTCCTCTCGTAAGGGTTGTTTAGCTCACTGGGCTAAATCGCTGGCTTTGAAAGCAGACTAAGGCAAGCCAGCAGCACGGTTCAATTCCCGTAACAGCCTCCCCGAACAGGCGCCGGAATGTGGCGACTAGGGGCTTTTCACAGTAACTTCATTTGAAGCCTACTCGTGACAATAAGTGATTTTTATTTCAAGAATCCAGAGTGGGATGAGGCAATCTCTTAGTGGGTGGGGTGAAACATGAAAGCAGTACCAAGCAAAATCTGTGGACAGAAAGGGGAGCAAAAAATTGTCTGCTCCGCAGGAGCCAGAACAGAGGTTATTAACTGGGCAGCATTAAAGAGTTGGAATAGAGATTTCAACATAACACTTTAGAAAATAAGCTTTATTCAAGGTTAATAAAGTTGTCTTTGATATGCTTCAAAGAAAGCAATGCTTTTACCTTCCCTAAAAGTGTATAATTTCTTTAATGGTCCAAAACTCTCATCATCTGCAATGGTGGGATCTTCAAGTACTTTTTTCTCTACGTAAACAATCATTTCCTTTTCCTACGCATGGATAAAACAGAAATGGAAGGTTGAGGACCAGTTTCCTCTTTTGAGACAAGACAAAATATGAATTAACTTTGAGCACATTTCTCCATTAACAGAGTCCATTAGATCAAACCGGCAAACTTTGGCATTACTGACTGACTACGTGAACTTGGGAATGGCCCAAGACACTTGCGCAGTGTTGCAGCTCTAACACAGTGAATGTTCCCTATCCCAGGCACACATTACCTCCATGAGGAAGATGCAAAGATCCTTAAATGGTTGAAGCAGCCGATGGTCCTGAATCTTTTTAATAACTAGGATACTCTTTGGAGGCTTGCTCCATGTTAGCCGTTGACTAGCTGGATCCTGAATGTGCCTGGAATGAAAGAATATGGCTTTTGGTTAACTGCATTTAATGGATGTAATCAGCAGTGAAGGGGGTGGAATGGGGGGGGGGGGGGGGGGGGGGATGGAGTGAGGTCCCATTATTCTGCAAAGAGAAGATAAGCATCTGTGGCAAATGAGGTAAGAAATTCACTGTATTAGTTACATGAAAAGTAATCCAGATCTTTGCTGTATCTTAATTAAGAGTATAAAGCTGTTGTTAACGTGTACAATGCTCTCAGTATGGGACGTGGTCGTGCATACATCTGATCATTTTGTACGGGATGCTGTTCAATGTTCTAAACTCCCCAATCCCTCCTGTGCTGACTGTGTGATAGAGGATAGCTGTCACATTCCTTATGCAAATCTATTATATAAACACTGCGCTGCAACTCTATGCAAATGCCAATATCGGTGTTTACTTAATCCCGGTTGCACCATAGCATGATGCAAGCACAGATAAATGAAAAATTCTGATTGAAGTGGTGACGTAGGTTTAGGTCAGTGTTTGAATCAACAGCACCAACCAGGGGCTGGTTTAGCTCACCAGGCTAAATCGCTGGCTTTTAAAGCAGACCAAGCAGGCCAGCAGCACGGTTCGATTCCCGTACCAGCCTCCCCGGACAGGCGCCGGAATGTGGCAACTAGGGGCTTTTCACAGTAACTTCATTGAAGCCTACTCGTGACAATAAGCGATTTTCATTTCATTTTTCATTTTCAATTAACTCCTAGCTTTACGTTATCCTGAACACTTTGTGAAGCTTTAAAATCAATGGAATACAACTTGCCGCAATGCCATGTACCTTCAGAGTCCAGTCATACTACACTGTCTTTAATATGTTATTTAGAAACTAATTCGCCTGGCTACAAATTTAACCGGAGCCTGAATTTTGGGGCTGCTGAATATAATCATCCAGAATGGTCAATGGAATTGCAGATACCTGGCTATTAACTACAATTGCCTCATTAACAGTATTTGTAAAAACTCTCAAAATGATAAGACCGCCTTTAAATGGATCCCAGCCATATGTTTTATAAGGTCACAGCCATTACACAATGAAATGGTAAACACACTAGTCTGCTAAGTCACCAAGGTCTTCATTATCATAGAATTTACAGTGCAGAAGGAGGCCATTCAACTAAAGTTACAGCAGCACAGATCAGAATTTAATCTTTCTCCAGACAGTGAACTTGGCAAATTAGAGATCATGGCTTCAGCAGATCCAGATTGGAGCTGTTGTATGGTGAAGCAGCTCTGCAAATCGGGAAGCCCTCAGCCTCTTTCAGCTTCGGCTGAGAATCCGAACACAGTTTTAAAAGATTGTTCTGCCTTAATAGCAACAACGGGCACTGTTTTCAGTGTGGTGTTCAAGCTCACCGACGTGCTGCTCTAATGTAGAATGGAGATAAGGCCGTGAGCAAAGTCAAAAGACATATTTCAGTTAAGTGGTTCCTGTCCGTCAGTAGATCGCAGGGTTAAAAACTCGTGACCTTATTGAACAATGGGGAACAGAACATCATTCAACTTGGATGCGACCAGTGAAAATAGCAATGCCGAAATATTTCATCCTAGAGACAGAGCCTGCGACAACACTCTGTGCCCAAGTTGAAGGGTAGATAATTGAGTGGTGTATTTACTCAGCTCTATCAGGGCAGTTTGACTGTGGAAGAAGCATCACCAGTAACTTGGCAGTTATGAAGAAACAGGCAAAAAAGGTACAGATGGTGGAACTGAATTTTTTTTTTTAAAGTTGCAGCGGCTGGTCAGAACATTGGGAACTATGAAGAACAACTGGGAAAGAGGCATATTGGGCTGGAAACGATAACCCGGTTTCTCTCTCCCCAGATGTTGCCAGACCGGCTGAACTCCCCCAGTTTATTGCAGATTACCAACATCTGGATAACTGAGAAACTCAAAATTATTGATTTAAAATTGGGTTAACTGTTGTTGAAAACTCCTGATTACACTGGGATAAGATAGCACCGGGGCAGAATGATGGGACGTGTTAATCCAATTCTTCATCCCATTTTTACAACATCAACATATGGCTCAGTCAGTTCTCATTGCCAGACGGATCACCCAATCTTGTGGCTAATTCAGACTTTCTCTACTTGCTGTTCAATATTGCATTATTGTCGATGACATTTCTACTGCTTTTAAAGATCATTTGCCGTGCCATGAGAGGTTATAATTAAATAAATAATACATTGACCTAGTGGCCGAGCTGGTTTAAGTAAATGGAATAGAAAGATCCCAGAATTGATCCACTGTCTGTCTGTAGAACTTCTTTTTTTAAAACTCTTTCACGCATGTGGGCGTCACTGACTAGGCCAATATTTATTGCCCATCCCCAATCAGAATCATAGAATCCTGACAGTGCACGAGATGGCCATTGGGCCCATCGAGTCTGCAACGACCCTTTGAATGATCACTTTACCCATGTCAGCATCCCCACCCACACCCTGCCCTCCCATATCCCAATAACCCATAACCCAACCTGCATATCCCTGGACACTATGGGGTAATTTAGCATGGCCAATCCACCTAACCTGCACATCTTTGGACTGTGGGAGGAAACCGGAGCACCCAGAGGAAACCCACGCACACACGGGGAGAACGTACAGACTCCACACAGACAGTGACCCAAGGCCAGAATCAAACCCAGGTCCCTGGTGCTATGAGGCAGCAATGCCAACCACTGCCACCCATAGACAGGACATACCTGGGAAATGTTTCACGTTGCCAGGTAGATGCCAGTGTTGTAGCTGTACTGGACCAGCTTGGCTAGGTCCGGGGAAAGTTCCGGAGTACAAGTCTTCAGTACTATTGCTGGAATGATGTCAGGGCCCATAGCCTTTGCAGAATCCAGTGCCTTCAGCTGTTCCTTGGTATCACGTGGAGTGAATCAAACTGACATTGGGGATCTGAGGAGGCGGCAGAGATAGGTCATCCACTTGGCGCTTTTGGCTGAAGATTGTTGCAAATGCTTCTGTCTTTTATTTTGCACTGGTGCGCTGGGCTCCCTGTCATTAAGGATGTGGAGCCTCCTCCTCCAATTGTCCACTACCATTCACAACTTAATGCGACAGAGCTTAGATCTGACCCTTTGATTATGGGATCACTTGGTTGTCTATCCCATGCTGCATCTGATGTTTGGCATTTAAGTAGTCTAGTGTTGTAGCTTCACTAGGCTGACACCTCACCTGGTGCTGTTCCAGACATGCTCTCCTGCAGTCTTCATTCAGGCCACGAGGTTACAGAGTACGGTTGTGCTGCTGCGGATGGCCCACAGCACCTCATGGATGCCCAGTTTTGAGTTGTTCTGTTCAAAATCTAGCCAATTTAGTGCCGTGGTCGTGCCACACAACACAATGTGAAGATGAGACTTCATCTACACCAGGACAGAGGGATATGCAGCAGGCAGATTGGTGAGCATGAGGTTTTTCCATGTTGCTGATTCCCTCACCACCTGCCCTTGACCCAGTCTAGCAGTTATGTCCTTTAGGACTCAGTCAGCTCAGGAAGCAGTGGTGTTACTAAGTCATGGCGGACACTGAAAATCTCCACTTTGCTACCCTTCCTCAAAGTGGTGTTCAGCATGGTACAGCACTGTTTCATCAGCTGAGAGAGGGTTATGGGCAGTAGTTGGTAACCAGCCCAGGTTTGATTTGATGCCATGAGCCTTCATGGAGTCGAGTCAATGTTGAGGATTCCCAGCGCAATTCCCTCCTGAAGGAATACCGCTGTGTCACCAGCTCTGGTGGATATTTTAGTGTCTAAGACATTGACACTCATGGAATTCTATCTGAAGGATGTACAGTCTTTTGCTTGACTAGTCACTGAGACAGTGCTCCCTATTTAGTAAGGAGCAGACTACAGGTTCCACACAGCAAATCATTTGTCTAAGTCAATGTTGGGTGGTCCATCTGGATACTTCCTTTGTTAAGTCTTTGTAACAGTTTGGCTTGTTAGGTCATTTCAGAGGAAGAGTGAACAACATTGCTGTGGGTCTGGAGTGGGCCAGACCGGGTAAGGACGGCAGATTTCCTTCCCTAACAGACATTAGTGAACCAGATGGGTTTTTACACCAATCGACAACGATTCCATGGTCACTATATTCCAGATTTATTAACTGAATTTAGATGCCACCAGCTGCTGTGGTGGGATTTGAACCCATGCCCCCAGAGCAGTAGCCTGGGGCCTGTGAATCACTAGTCCAGTGACATTACCCCATGCCACCACCTCCCCTCCAGAGCTGGCCTCAATGCTCCAGGACTATGGTAAAGTCAGGCAAAGTCACCCTGACGTTGCAGATCCCCGTGTGCCAACACACATCATAAAATCACAAACAAATCAGGCTGCGATGTTCCGATACATTCTGCTCCAAGAGGTCAGATGCAATCGTTTTTAAAGGTTCATAAGAAACAAGTTTTAACACCACCACCTTGATATGTACTGCTGGAGAACCTGATCTACAATAAAAGATAGCCAATTAAACCATTTATGAAAATATGCTCAACATACGAGTGAAACGTAATGTGGGTTATTTCTATGTTCACACAAGAGGCAGAAAATGGAAACTTGTTTTAACATTTCATCCAAAAGACAGTATATCTGACAGTGCAGCACTCCCTCAGCACTGACCCTCTGACAGTGCGGCACTCCCTCAGTACTGACCCTCTGACAGTGTGGCACTCCCTCAGTACTGACCCTCTGACAGTGCGGCACTCCCTCAGTACTGACCCTCTGACAGTGCGGCACTCCCTCAGTACTGACCCTCTGACAGTGCGGCACTCCCTCAGTACTGACCCTCTGACAGTGCAGCCTCAGTACTGACCCTCTGACAGTGCGGCACTCCCTCAGTACTGACCCTCTGACAGTGCAGTACTCCCTCAGTACTGACCCTCTGACAGTGTGGCACTCCCTCAGTACTGACCCTCTGACAGTGCGGCACTCCCTCAGTCCTGACCCTCTGACAGTGCGGCACTCCCTCAGTACTGACCCTCTGACAGTGCAGCGCTCCCTCAGTACTGACCCTCTGACAGTGCAGCACTCCCTCAGTACTGACCCTCTGACAGTGCAGCACTCCCTCAGTACTGACCCTCTGACAGTGCAGCACTCCCTTGGAACTGCACCGGAGGGCCGGCGTGAACTTTTGAACTTAAATCTCGGGAATGGGATTTGAACAACTTTCTGAGCCAGAGGCAGGAGTGTAACTCACTGAGCCATGACCACGTAAGCATGGAATTCAAACGTCCCTGGTTAATGGGCACAATTTGACAGTTTCCAGATATTGTAGTCAGATTACAATTGGGATTTATAGCCTTGAAATTTTGAACCATGAATCAAACTGAAGATATGCAATAAAAGGACTGTGGTTTGTGGATTTTGATTTAACTGACGTGTAACTGAACTCATTGCAACCTTTTTGAAAAACAAATGTACAAGTTGAGCTCTGATTATTGTCATGGACAGTCCAATCTTAGCCAGGGCCGAGAAGAAATTAGCTTTGCTGGACAACCTTGCTCGCATTCTGCCAAGAGTTTGCTTTTTAAAAAATACTTACGTGATTCAACTCCTAGTATATGTATTGTCAGGTTTAAAACAATAGTTATTCTAATTAATTAATTGTGTATAATTATTATATTAAAACAATTGTTATTGTGGTTTTGAAATGAAAATGAAATGAAAATCGCTTATTGTCACGAGTAAGCTTCAAATGAAGTTACTGTGAAAAGCCCCTAGTCGCCACATTCCGGCGCCTGTTCGGGGAGGCTGTTACAGGAATCGAACCGTGCTGCTGGCCTGCTTTCAAAGCCAGTGACTTAGCCCTGTGCTAAACAACCCCTGCTTTAAATGCAAGTTCCTTCTAAAAACAAACAGGGACTAGGTTACACAGAGTCCGATCCAGCACACCTCCAAAGGGTGAATTAATTACATACTTTATATTTCTCTTTATATCTTTCCCCATTTTACTTTCATTATTCTGCTTGAATCAAAACAAAACAATTCTGCATTGCTTGTGCGATGGTGTAGATAATTCAGGGAGGCCGGGTTGCTGTGGCAGCATGAACTCACCTCCTCCAGCTTCATCGATCTTAGAATTTAGAACAGTACAGCACAGAACAGGCCCTTCGGCCCTCAATGTTGTGCTGAGCAATGATCACCCTACTCAAACTCACGTATCCACCCTATACCCGTAACCCAACAATACTCCCCCTTAACCTTACTTATTAGAACACTACGGGCAATTTAGCATGGCCAATCCACCTAACCCGCACATCTTTGGACTGTGGGAGGAAACCGGAGCACCCGGAGGAAACCCACGCACACACGGGGAGGACGTGCAGACTCCGCACAGACAGTGACCCAGCCGGGAACCGAACCTGGGACCCTGGAGCTGTGAAGCATTGATGCTAACCACTATGCTACCGTGCTGCCCCAATGTGTCGCTCTCAAAGCCCTCGTTAAATTATGGCTGGCTTTTAAAGCAGACCAAGGCAGGCCAGCAGCACGGTTCAATTCCCTTATCAGCCTCCCTGAACAGACGCCGAAATATGGTGACTAGGGGCTTTTCACAGTAACTTGATTGAAGCCTACTTGTGACAATAAGCGATTTTCAAATTCAAGCCGGTTAGTTCCATTACGTTATCACGTAATGCCTTCTGCCTAATCACACTACGTCTTCCTTCCAGCGTCATCTTGTCTGAACCATTGCTTCAGCCTACAGGTTCAAAGGAATTCACCTTCCGCCTGTTCATCACCAATAACAACCCCTGTTGGTGAAGGCAAGGTTACTCGATGGGCAGAAGGTGAATAGAGGAGGAAATTTCATAGAAGGTAAGTGGGGAGCAGTTAGAAAAGTTACTTTTGGGGCAGCACGGTGGCACAGTGGTTAGCATTGCTGCCTACGGCGCTGAGGACCCGGGTTTGAATCCCGGCCCTGGGTCACTGTCCGTGAGGAGTTTGCACGTTCTCCCCGTGTCTGCGTGGGTTTCACCCCCACAACCCAAAGATGCGCAGGATAGGTAGATTGGCCATTCTAAATTGCCCCTTAATTGGAAAAAATAATTGGGTACTCTAAATTTATAAAAAAAAAAAAAAAAGAAAAGTTACTTTTGAGTTGAATGCGAATATGGTCTGGTTGGAAATAAAGGGAAAAGTTCAAAAATGCATCATAAGCTATTTATTTGAAAACTGCAAATTACAGCAAACTATTTCCATGTTTTAATAATCCTGCATGAAACAAATTCTTGAACTGCCCGTCCGTATCCATTACGGTTCCCAGTCCATCGCCTTTACACAGGAATTCACCATGGACTATAAATACTCTTATTATTTAGACTTAACATTTTACAAAATGTTCAAAATTTCCATTAGATTATCTTGTTCTAGTGCAAAGCCCCAATTATTTAGTCTTTTGTTGCAAATACAAATCCTCGTTGCGGATACTGTTTGAGTGAACTGGTAATGGACTCGCACTGTGTCCTTTCTGGAAGGGGCTACCCAGATTTGTCCAATGTACGTCCCAAATATCATTGCTTTCCTAAACTATTCGATACCCCTCTGTGAAAAATCCAGAGTGCCTTCTGTCTCCGAGCTTTATCTGTCAGCACTGCCAACATTAAAGGCCTCATTATCTGCACTCTTACATCTCCCTGCTTCTCTCTGCTAAATGTACAAGATTGTGATGTTTACAGCACATGAAAGGCTATTTCTTTACTCAGAGAGTAGTAGGGGTATGGAACGCCCTGCCTGCAACAGTAGTAGACTCGCCAACTTTAAGGGCATTTAAGTGGTCACTGGATAGACAGATGGATGAAAATGGAATAGTGTAGGTCAGATAGGCTTCAGATGGTTTCACAGGTCGGCGCAACATCGAGGGCCGAAGGGCCCGTACTGCGCTGTAATGTTCTATGTTCTATATTTGACCCAACTGGTCCATGCTAATATTTGGATTCCACATATACCTGCTTCCATTCTAATGACTTCTTCCCATCCTGTCCATATCTTTGCATCCTCATCTTTCTCACATACACATCCAGCCTCCCATAAATGTTTCTGATCACCCATTCCACCTGGCAGTGTCTTCTACCTTCTCACCCCTATGCCAATAAATCACTCCCAAATTCATTATTTCATCTGTTAAGTGGCTATTTCGCATTTACACTCCATTGTTCAGAACTCACCCACAATTGAAACCAGTTTCTCCACATTCACCTTACTGAACCCAATTCATAATTTTAAAGCCACCTATTGTTTTTTTAAAAAATGTATTCATGATGTGTGAGCATCGCTGGCTCGGTCAGCATTTGCTGCAACTCTATAATAGCCCTTGAGAAGGGGTTGGTGAACCTGTTTGTGCACGTTCTCAGACTTTTCTATCTCCCACCTGATGGAACAAGTTGGAAGAGTGAATAAGCCGGGTGGGAGGCATGCTGCATTGTGGGATAGGTACACCAACCGTGCTGTTAGGAAGCTCCATCATTTTGACCCAGCAATGGTGAAGGGGCAATGAGGTATCAGGTCTCCTCTTATCTCTGGAAAAGTGCCCCAGCCTTAATCCTCCTGTTCACTGCATCCTCTCAATTCTTGGGAATCTCTTATGTACTTCCACCAGAGCTTCAATATCCTTTTCGTCATATACAAACAGAGGAAATAGGAGTAGGAGGAGGCCATTCAGCCCTTCAAGTACGCTCCACCATTCAGTATGATCATGGCTGATCATCCAATTCAATAGCCTAATCCCACCTTCTCCCCATATCGTTTGATCCCCTTCACCCCAAGTGCCAAATCTAACTGCTTCTTGAAAACATACAATGTTTTGGCCTCAACTACTTCCTGTGGTA
The DNA here is from genome assembly GCF_902713615.1 of Scyliorhinus canicula. Classification (NCBI taxonomy): domain Eukaryota; kingdom Metazoa; phylum Chordata; class Chondrichthyes; order Carcharhiniformes; family Scyliorhinidae; genus Scyliorhinus; species Scyliorhinus canicula. The sequence goes on from NC_052161.1 coordinate 141,174,417, forward strand.
ACAAATTCCACAGGCTCACCACTCCCTGGGTGAAGAAATTTCCCCCCATCTCGGTCCCAGTCTATCCCATATCCTCAGGACGTGACGCCTTGTTGTGGACACCCCCAGCATTGGGAACGTCCGTCCTGCATCTACCCTGTCTAGTCCCGCGAGAATTGTATACTTTTCTGTGAGGTCCCCCGGTCTCTTCCCCCCCCCCCCTGCACTTCCTCCAGAGCAAGAACATCCTTCCTCAGATAAGGAGACAACTGCCCAGAGTATTCCAGATGTGGCCTCACCAAGGCCCTGTATAATTGCAGCAAGACATGAACAACAGAACTGCATGAAGTGCTGCAAGTGTGGTCCACCCAACATTCTGCACTAGACCGAGCGACATTCACCCTAAAGTGCTGGCACAGATGAATAGCGTTGGCCCGAGGATGACTGATGGTTTTTATTCTGCTATCTGATTCTTTCTTTAGTCCTCTCTCCTTTTCCCACAACCTTCCTGTCCGGTTGTTCCCAGACACTCCAGTGAAGACATCCCATGTATCAACTCGGTCCCGGTCAACTTGACGTCTCACTTGCAGATATCCTTGTATCATAGAATTTACAGTGCAGGAGGCGGCCATTTGGCCCTTCGAGTCTGCACCAGCCCTTGACACCCCATGTAAGCCCACACATCCCTATCACCATAACCCAGTAACCCCACAGCACCTTTTTGGGCACGAAGGGCAATTTATCATGGCCAATCCACCCAATATCACATCTTTGGACTGTGGGAGGAAACCGGAGCACCCGGAGGAAACCCACGCAGACACGGGGAGAACGTGCAGACTCCGCACAGACAGTGACCCAAGCCAGGAATCGAACCTGGGACCCTGGAGCTGTGAAGCAACTGTGCTAACCACTATGCTACCGTGTCATATCACAGACATGGACATCCCGTTGGTCTTGTGCCGATTGCAAATCGTCCATACAGCATATCTTCTGGAATGCACCATCATCTATCAGCATGATCCAGTCAAATGCCTTCAGAGAGCAAAGATGCGAATGAACCTCATATTTCACAACACTGAATTTCATTTGTCATTTATCTGCCTATTTATGAGCTATATTGTCCATGCCCCCAACACCCCAAAACTTAATGTTATTGGAAAATTTGGCGCTTTACCTGCGATTTCTGAACCCAAATTATTTGTGTATGTCATGAATAACAAGGATCGCATCACCGATCTTTCCATTCTCTGCCAGCGAGAAACCTTTCCTCAATTCTTACCCTCCGCTTTCCTTGTGTTGTGAAGCCCGGGACACCACAAGCTCTGACCTTTATTACAAATATCTGATGTGGCACCCTTTATTAATAGCCTTCCTCAAGGACATGTATATCAGATCTGTTGCACTGCCCTTAACTCGGGGTTATTTCTCCACCGAATTCTAGTGGTTCGATTGAATGTGACCTTCAGATACACGCCGACTATTTTTTGTTACATCTTCTGTTTCTGGATGTTCTGTTAACTGAGGTTTTAGCAAACATTCTGGTATCTTTCCTGCCATTGGCCTTCGGGTGACTGGTCTATAGATCCCTGGAATAGTTCCAGCTCCCTTTCGTCAGACTCACCAGTCTTTCTGAACTATTTCATTTCTCTGTTCAATTTTTAGATATGGATGTTAGCGACTCGGAAATCTTCCACCCAGTTTCTTTGAGCTTCATCCATTCAGATCCGGTTTTGTCCTCAGGTCTGTTTAGTTTCTCCTTCCTTTCCATTCTAACTGCTGCAATGTTCCTCTTGGCTGTTCCCCTGTTGCCATTTGCTCTCTGGTAGTCTCATCAGTCAAAACTAAGGCAAAGTAACTATCCATTATCCCGGACATTTTTACATATCCTTCCTTCCACTGCTTTTTCCTCTTAAACTCTGCATGGAATTTCACTGATCCACACTGAAGAATCCAATCTCATAGGATGCGATTTTGTCATAATTCCGTCTCTAGGTGGATGGGAAAATAAGGTGAGGTGATTGTTATTCAACAAAATGGGACTTCAGCAGTTAAAACCAATTTCATCGTTAAAATATCTGCAAAATAATTGCAGCAAGCAGCAAATTCAGAGCAGAATGCGCAATATTGATCTGCTTCCACAGTGATTTAACACTGCAGGTACAAACCTCAAAATAAACTCGTCTGATCTGCCACGGCAGATCAGACCAGAGACCAGAGTGCAAGAGTCAAGGCCGATCGACCTTCCAGTGCACTTTGTAGCAGCTACCACTTTGTGGCAAGGGCCAGCATTGGGCAGCACGGTAGCACAGTGGTTAGCACTGTTGCTTCACAGCGCCAGGGTCCCAGGCTCAATTCCCGGCTTGGGTCACTGTCTGTGCGGAGTCTGCACGTTCTCCCAGTGTCTGCGTGGGTTTCCTCCGGGAGCTCCGGTTTCCTCCGACAATTCTCTAAAGACGTGCTGTTAGGTGAATTGGACATTCTGAATTCTCCCTCTGTGTACCCGAACAGGCGCCGGAATGTGGCGACTAGGGGCTTTTCACAGTAACTTCATTGCTGTGTTAATGTAAGCCTACATGTGACAATAAAGATTATATTTATTATTATTATTTGGATGTTCCATCTGCTCTCTCAGATGGATGTAAACAATCCTATGACTATTTCAGAGAAGAGCCAAGGATGTTTTCTGCTGTGTCGTGGCCAACATTCACCCCCAAAATCAACATCACAAAAACAGACGATTCAGCCATCATCACATTGCTGTTTGTGAGATATTGATGTGCACAATTCAGTCGCATTCCCTGGAACACACGTTACACTTCAAATGTACATCATTGGTTGCCATGTCGTTTGGAATGCCCTGTGATTCTTTAGATATGTAATTTTAAAAAAATCTTGGGATCTTGATGTCATTGGTTTAACTAACTGAATTCTCGCTGCTACTGAACGCTGCAAAGGTTTGCCCACTCGGTGCAGATTCAGGAAATGTAACATTGTAAAGGTGCCGGCAGTAGCTTCGAGCTCCCTCAGCAGCCAGCACTGGGTTACTTCATTCATTTCTTTTGCAGAGATCGCTGGGAGACTTTAGCTTCAGCAAGGACTGGACTTGATCAACCTTAATTCACCAGGTGTGGAGTTTAAAGAAAAGCAAAAACGTAAAAAAATGGGGGGGGGGACCCTGCATTTATATAGCACCTATACATCCAAAGGATATTCTAATGCATTTCACAGCAAAAGGATTATTTTGATCTATAACTACTGTTATAACTTATGGGAATATGCGGGTATCAGCCATGTTCCAGAAACATCAATAGGGTAACTGGCCTGACAATCTGTTTTTATTATTTTTTAAATATAAATTTAGAGTACCCAATTATTTTTTCCAATTAAGGGGCAATTTAGCGTGGCCAATCCACCTACCCTGCACAGCTTTGGGTTGTGGGGGGTGAAACCCACGCAGACACGGGGAGAATGTGCAAACTCCACACGGACAGTGACCCAGAGCCGGGATCGAACCTGGGACCTCAGCGCCGTGAGGCAGCAATGCTAAACACTGCGCCACCTTGCTGCCCTCTGACAATCTGTTTTTAATGAGAAAGAGCGTGTCAGCCAGCACAGCACTCCGTCAGTACTGCCCTGGAGTTGGCTGCCATTAAGTGCTCAAGTCTCTGGCGCTAGAGGTGAAAGAGCCAATGAGACCAAATTATTTTCTCAAAAACAGGATTTAGTCATAGGTTTTACATTACAAACCAGTTCAAATTTAACATTATATCAAAGTGCAGGACAAATGAGTTTAATCTAATACAGCGCGTGGCTCTCTAAGATGCCTCGACAGTTCCAGCTTATGTTTACAATACTTGTCCAGGCCAAGAGGCTTTACAGGGGTTCCAGCCCCGTGTACGGTGATGGGAGGACTTTACATAGCGACCTTTCCCCATTGGGACATTGTGATGCCTGCACCAAGCTTTAGTACATTCCTCAGCACGTAGTCTCAATCTTAGAATGTGCGTTCTCAGTCATCAACAACTCGTTGCACTGCAAGACCCGTAGGTTTGGGCAGACCAAAGCGTGCCTTTCGCCGAATTGATGGTCCTCCGGTCGTAGTTGATCTTCATCAGTGTGTGCCCATGGAAACACGTCCTGCGTAACGGATGACCCTCAATAGAAACCACCACATCTCTTTCATGAGCGCAATGTGAAGGGGGAGTGAGACTCCAGGTGCCCGGATTTGATGGAAAGGAGCCCTTCTCAGCACCAGCCAAGCTGTGACTTGCTGCTTGTTTGAACGTTCTGGCAATGAGACATTCGGTCAAATAGCTGCGGCAGTCCCTTCGGCATCCACCATCTCCTTTTCTCACAGGGCTATGAGGATGTTACATGTGGAAAACTGCCTGATGCGGTCAAAGGTGCTTTTCTGCATAAACGTTGCCATGAGGGACGGTGGTCTAGCATGGTCCAATTGAATAGTGTGTTCTGCAGCAACATGGCCACGTTCACTCTTCCCAAAACCAGGGACAGGTAGGACCTCTGCACATGGTGACACTTGGTATTTCCATCCTGAGGGTGACACGCAGACTCACACGAAGGTGAGGGAAAAGTTGGGTATGTTTTCTCCCCTTTATCTGGAGGATTGCCCCTATGAACAGTCCTCAGATCCATGCGAGATAGCTCAGGTGAGAGACACACTCACACACAGACCTACATTTAAGAGTTTTGCAGTATTCGATCTTCTTCAGCCGATCCTCGATTTGTGGAAAAACACGAGACAAAAGTGGTGTCGGTGGACAAACATGTAACTGGAAATGGAGGAAGGTGGCTAGGCATTGTACGTGGCTTTCTGTTTGATGTGCGTCAACAGCAATGATAAACTCCAGGTTACAGTCCAGTTGTGACTCTGTCTGCCCAGCACAGCATGTGTAGAGCTCAAACAGTTTTACCCTGCTCTTCAAATGGTGATAACCAGCTCCCTCTCAGGGGGAGATTCTGCTGATTGTCAATGATCCTCGTTTACACCACAAGAATCCACTCTCATGTTGTTGGCAGTGGATAGAAATCCTGCACTGCGACTGGAACAAAACAGAAATGGGAGTGATGGGAGTGAGTGGGCTTATAAAGGTAAACTGCTGTGTTTCCTGTTGCATGGACAATCAGGAGTGTATCCATTTTGGGATTCCCAACATCTCACACAGGTCACCAACCTGAAACGTTAACTCTTTCTCTCCACAGACACTACTACCTGACCTGTTGAACTTTTCCAGTATGTTCTGCATTGGTTTAACCATCAAGAACATCAGTACCGAGCCCACAGGCTCCAGCTGAGAAATTCTTAGCATTAGATATAAAGGAGGCCATTCCACCCATTGTCTCTATGCAGGCCCACTGAGTCCCATTCCCCTCCTCGCCCCCTCCCAGACCTGCAGCTGCATTTCCCTCAAGTGCCCATTCGATTTCCTTTTCAAATCATTGATCGTTTCCACTTCCCCTGCTCTTACCAGCAGCAGGCTGTGGTCATCACCGCTCGCTGCACGAAAACACTTCTTCTTCACAACCATATACACAACAACCACTGCAGTTCCTTCTCTGTTACTTCAGCAAAAATCTCCCCTGGATTTGGCAAGCATTGATCTCCCATTTACAAATCCGTGCTGTCTCTCCTTAATAAACTCAAATCTCTGTGATCTGTTCATTTTTATCCCAATTATTGATTCTAAAATCTCATCCACCATTGATTTAAAAAAAAAAATTCACAGTCCCCAATTCTTTTTTTTCCCCAATTAAGGGGCAATTTAGCACGGCCAATCCACCTACCCTGCATATCTTTTTTGGGTTGTGGGGGCGAAACCCACGCAAACACGGGGAGAATGTGCAAACTCCACACGGACAGTGACCCAGAGCCGGGATCGAACCTGGGACCTCAGCGCCGTGAGGCAGTAGGGTTAACCCACTGTGCCACCGTGCTGCCCTTTTGGGTTCTCTTTAACATAATTCCCATTCTACCACATTCTCATTCTTTTATCAGTCTTATTTTACTCTTCACTTCCGGTCTGAATTGGTTTGGCCGAGATCTCACGAAGAATTCACCTGGCAAGCATCATTTTGCTTGATTCCATATCTCTGCCTCACTTGTTGTCCGAGCCCTGGTTTAGTTCTCTTTCCCGTTCCCTCTTGTTGGGAATGTACCTAACCTGCATCTGAAGCACCACTTCCTTATAACTCCCCCACCGTTTGGTTATATTTTCTCTCAATTAGCTTTGGTACCACTTTATCCTGGCTTAATCTCCCTCCCCCGCCCCCATCCCACTGAAGTTAGCCCTCTTCCAATTAAGAAGCTTTTTTCCTCAGGTTGAAGTCAGTTGACATTATAATCTCTGTTCCAGAGCAGGTTTTGCTTTTTCAATCAATTTCTGAACCCATTCTCTGGTAGCCAGTTCTCACACACCTGCTAGCATTTCAGGAAGTCAGCAGTAACACAGACAATCCCTTTTGTATAACAACCTCCTAAATCGCACAGTGTCTTAAACTACAGCAAGATCATTTATAATAGAATAAATTACAAAGACACTTACCATTTCCAGGAATTGCCATTTTGTGTTGGACTGTTAATATTTGCAATACAATGTACGATTCTCATGATCTCTCTCGCCTGCTTGCTTCAAGATTAGGTGATATTGTAATCTCCAGTAAAAACTACAGTGCACAGCCTAAAGCAACATCCTTCAATCACCCATCTGGCAATAAAACAGTCTCCACCGTAGCTCTTATTGTGCGGCAGGAATGCCCACAAAATACGAGGATCAGAAATTACGTTAAAAATTTAAACCACTCGGCAGAGGAGGTGGAGCTAATGCCTTCAGACGGGTGCTACCACAGTGAGACTAACAACAAGATAGCCTCGACCAGAGGCTGTGATTACACATTACACAAAGGAAGCAGGAAATATCCAAGCCAAACTCTTGCAGTAAAGCAGCTGCTGAATGGTCTGTGAGTGGCAGCACCACATCACAGCAAACCCACACAGAACCTGCTCGAGACTAAAGCAGCATTTTACCTGTCAGTAAAATGCCACTAGAGTAACATGTTGAGGGACTGTTGCAGCATTCTGTAAAATCTAAACCAACCAAACAGAAAATCAATCCAGGGTCCCGGGTTCGATTCCCGGCTTGCGTCACTGTCTGTGAGGAGTCTGCACGTTCTCCCCGTGTCTGCGTGGGTTTCCTCCGGGTGCTCCGGTTTCCTCCGGGTGCTCTGGTTTCCTCCGGGTGCTCCGGTTTCCTCCGGGTGCTCCGGTTTGCTTCGGGTGCTCCGGTTTCCTCCGGGTGCTCCGGTTTCCTCTGGGTGCTCCGGTTTCCTCCCTCTGTGCACCCAAACAGGCGCCGGAATTTGGCGACTAGGGGCTTTTCACAGTAACTTCATTGCAGTGTTAATGTCAGCCTACTTATGACAATAAAGATTATTATTAGTAGTAGTACTCTGGTTTCAGCATTGGCCCACTGAATCTCAATAAACCTCCAGCAGAAAATAAACATCCCCCAAATGGTTGCGGATGTGCCAAGTAACAGAGACATCACCCTACCAGAAGGAGAAATCAGTTCTGTAACAGGATTGTTATTTCCCTGTTTTACTGGTGTTCCATTTTGAAGTATACAAGACCGGTTCAGACCAATATTCTCATTTCCCCATTTGACTGTTTTTCAATCTGGGTTCCTCGATGGTATGAGCATGGTTGACCAGAGTAATAATTCCTCCTTCACTGATCCCTTCCAATTTTGAGATGGTGAATTGTTGAAAGTAACTTAAAATTCTGTATCAGATGTGTTCTGTACTTCGTAATCAAATAATTCAATAGATTCTGGACGTGTGTTAACAGTCATAATCCTGAGTATTGCTTATTGGTCTAGCTACAGTTAAGACTTTTGTTGGGTGACGGTTCTACAGGATGTGGAGCTAAAGATACAGATCGGCCATGACCTAACGGAGTGCTAGGAGAGGCTTGGGAGCGGAGTGGCCTCCTCCTGCTTCTATTTAAGGCGACTACCTGTGTTGCATCTCTATCCAAGGGCCATGTTGATGAGAAAGTGGCTCTCCAGATGCTCAACAATGATGAATGGAAAAGAATCAAAGTTAAAATTAGGCTCTGGCCACAGATACGACAGTGTCAATCTTTACACCCAACCCTCAACTGGCTGAAAAACTACCCCTCCCACGGCAGGTTCAAAAAATGCATCTTTTTAAACTGGTTCCACTCCTGAAATGGAGACACATCAGAGGGGAATAATTTTGCATGGTGGCACAGTTGTTAACGCTGTTGCTTCACAGCACATGGGTCCCAGGTTCGATTCCGGCCTGGGTCACCGTCTGTGCGGAGCCTGCACGTTCTCCCTGTGTCTGTGTGGGTTTCCTCCGGGAGCTCCGGTTTCCTCCCACAGTCCCGAAAGACGTGCTGTCAGATGAATTGGACATTCTGAATTCAACCTGTGTACCCGAACAGGCGCCGGAATGTGGCGACTAGGGGACTTTCACAGTAACTTCATTGCAGTGTTAATGTAAGCCTACTTGTGACAATAATAAAGATTATTATAATAAAGTTACCCTGCTGTTTCAGTAGCTGTAACACATTTCACATTCTAAAACTGAGAGTCACTGTAAACCTATCAAACCGGAGGTTGATGGAGAGTTTCCATTCACCCATTAAGTGCACAGACCAAAGTAAATTCAATTTGAAAGTTGGTGGACAATACAATAGCTTTGTCTAATCGAGACAAAAAGGTAATTGATACGAAGCAAGAGATACCGGGAAATATAATACAGTGGGTGCAGTCGCATGAGGAATGCAAACATAAGAGGTTCAGACATGAATAAGAATAGTTGAAGCAGTTTTGTAGAAAAGACAGACTTTTGGAGCAATCGGTTTAAGCAGGTGGCACAGGAACTGGATGGTTTCAAAATGTGTTTCAAGGACCTTCGCCTCATCTTGTTGAAATCTACGATTCAGCAAGCAGCGGGCGTACGAGTTGACACTAAGGGGAACGGGCGTTAGAAGTACCGAAAGGAAATAGAAATGAGAGGGACAACCAATACATAATCACTCAAATCAAAATAAAATTAAGTCAGCGAATATCTGATGAAGCAGGTATAGAATCCAGCAAAGGAGGTGATCATTCGGCCCATTGCGCCTGGCTCCTGAAAAAGCTGGCTAATTAGTCTTACTCACTCTTTCCCCATTGTCTTGGGAATTTCTCTTTGTACGTATTTGTCCACTTACCTTTTGAAAGTCACTGTTGACTCAGCTAGCACCACCCTTTCAGGAAGCATTATCCACACCATAACTGATGGCGTAAAAGTAAAATGCTCATCACCGTTGTAGCTCCTGTGTTTTCCAATGCTCCCGTCAATTTCTCCATATTTGTCAAAATCCTTCATGTCAGATGAAATCTGTAGCACCCAATTTAATACCAGGGTGATTGAAATATCATCTGTGGAATACAACCAGCCAGGGCTGTGTCTAGGTTGTAAATGGCTCTAATTTGGTATTGTTGGCAATAAAGTTACTTTGGATATTTGTATTGTTATAAAAAGAGGATAGAGTTCAGAGTGAAATACCCGAATGGTGTCTGGAAAGAAAGCAGATGCATTAGGGAGAATGCCTTTGCATTCCAGGGTATGCTCTTGTGTTAATAATTCCAGCACACTGTTGGACTAAGTATAATAATAATCTTTATTGTCACGAGTAGGCTTACATTAACACTGCAATGAAGTTACTGTGAAAAGCCCCTAGTCGCCACACTCCGGTGCCTGTTCGGGTACACCGAGGGAGAATTCACCTAACAGCACGTGTTTCAGGAATTGTCGGAGAAAACCGGAGCACCTGGAGGAAACCCACACAGAAACGGGGAGAATGTGCAGACTCCGCACAGAGTGTGACCCAAGCCGGGAATCGAACCTGGCACCCTGGCGCTGTGAAGCAAGTGCCACCCACTAGTAGAGACAGAAGCAAGGTGCAGCATACATTCTGTGGGCAGAGTGGTCTCCACATGGTGCTGTAAGAATCTATATCTATTCAGCCAGGTAGTCAGTCACTCCACTCTGTTCGTTATGAATTACAGTTTCTCGGAAAACCAGAAGCTTTCAAAGTTGAAATGTTACCCGTTGCAGAGTTAGTGCTAGCGTTAGGGTTTGAACATTCCGCAAATATGAAAGACATTAATTTTCTGATTCTGGTCTTCTTCCAGAAAATGCAGCTTTCTTTCTGGTCCAGTTACAAGAGTTTATATTTCTTAATCATTAGTTTTCTGAACTTACAGCTCAAACGTACAGAATGAGGTTGAGACACTGGCTATGTCACAATGTTCTTGTCGTACAATATTTACAGACTTTTATTTCCTGGTATTTAATCGGACATAATAACTGCACATTAGGCACATGGGTGAACATTGAGTACTTGTTTCAGGTTTCCTGGTCATGTCTGCTGCTGCCAAAACTAGGGGCAATGTACTGTCCACAATGGTAGACAAACAATGGCTCAAAGCAATAACCTGATTTTTGGGGACACCTGACTGTCAAACTATTTGAACTTTGCTTTCACGGATTAAACCACCTCTTAAAATCTTCAATTAAATCACTGCCTTACGATCAAAGAACAAAGAACAATACAGCACAGGAACATGCCCTTGGGCCCTCCAAGCCTGTACCGGTCACGTGTCCTATCTGGACCAACCGGTTGTATCCTTCTATACCCCGTCTGTTCATGTGCTTATCCAGATAAGTCTTAAAGGTCGTTAACATATCTGCCTCAACCACCACACTTGGCAGTGCATTCCAGGCCACCACCACTCTCTGTAAAAAAAAAAAAAAACCTCCCCTGCACATCTCCACTGAACCTTTCCCCCCTCACCTTGAATGTGTGCCCCCTTGTAATTGTCAATTCCGCCCTGGGAAAAAGCCTCCAACTGTTCACCCAATCTATACCCCTAATAATTTAAAACTTTTATCAGGTCGGCCCTCAGCCTCCGTCTCTCGAGGGAGAACAAGTTTATAATAATAATAATCTTTATTGTCACGCGTAGACTTACATTAATACTGCAATGAAGTTACTGTGAAAAGCCCCAAATTTCAGCACCTGTTCAGGTACGCAGAGGAGAATTCAGAATGTCCAAATTACCCCACAGATTCAATCTCTCCTCATAGCTAATGCCCTCCAGACCGGGCAACATCCTGGTAAATATTTTCTCCAAAGCTTCCACATCCTTCTGGTAGTGTGGTGACCAGAATTGGACACGCTGGGTGGGAGAATCGCCAGGGCGTGGTGCAAACCGCCCCGACCCCCGCACGCGATTCTCCCACCCCCCACGAAACCAGCGGCGCGTGAATCGCGCCAGGCCGCTCGGAGAATCGCCGCAAACGGCAAGCGGCGATTCTCTGGCCCGGATGGGCTGAGCGGCCGCCCCGACGTGCCAAGGCCCCGCCGGAAGGGGAGAATACCGCCCAGTATTCCAAATATGGCCTAAGCAACGTTCTACATAACTAACATTATATTCAAGCTTTTATACTCAATACCCCATCCGTCCAATGAAGGCAAGCATGCCATATGCTTTCTTTACCACCATTTCCACCTGTGCTGCCTGTCATCGGTTTTCAAACTGCAGAGTAAAACACTTGGGCGTCAACATATTCCATTGTATCCCAGAGGACTAGAAAGTGGCTAATGTAACACTGCTGTTTAAGGAGGGAGGGAGGCAGAAGACGGGAAATTATAGGCCAGTTAGCCTGACTTTGGTCATTGGTAAGATTTTAGAGTCCATTATTAAAGATGAGATTGCGGAGTACTTAGAAGTGCATGGTAAAATAGGGCTGAGTCAGCACGGCTTCGTCAAAGGGAGGTCATGAGTGACAGATCTGTTAGAGTTCTTTGAGGAGGCAACAAGGAAGTTAGACAAAGGAGAACCAGTGTGCACGTGATCTATTTAGATTTCCAGAAGGCCTCTGACAAGGTGCCGTATAGGAGACTGTTAAATAAGTTAAGAGCCCATGGTGTTCAGGGTAAGATCCTGGCATGGATAGAGGGTTGGCTGACTGGCAGAAGGCAGAAAGTGGGGATAAAGGAGTCCTTTTCAGGATGGCAGCCGGTGACTAGTGGTGTGCCTCAGGGGTCAGCGCTGGGACCACAACTTTTCACAATATACTTTAATGATCTGGAAGGAGGAACTGAAGGCAATATTTCTATATTTGGCAAAACCCTTCATATCGGATGAAATTCTGTAGCACCCAATTTAATACCAGGGTGATTGAAATATTTGTGCAATACAAGGCTTGGAATGTACTTCTGAAGCTGTACAAGGCTCTGGTCAGACCCCATTTGGAGTATTGAGAGACGTTTTGGGCCCTGTATCTAAGGAAGGATGTGCCGGCCTTGGAAAGAGTCCAGAGGAGGTTCACAAGAATGATCCCTGAAATGAAGAGTTTGTTATATGAGGAGCGGTTGAGGACTCTATATTCATTGGAGTTTAGAAGGATGAGGGGGGCGGGGGATCTTATTGAAACTTACAGAATACGGAGAGGCCTGGATAGAGTGGACGTGGAGAGGATGTTTCCACTTGCAGGAAAAACTAGAACGAGAGGACACCATCTCAGACTAAAGGGACGATCCTTTAAAACAAAGGTCAGGACGAATTTCTTCAGCCAGAGGGTGGTGAATCTGTGGAACTCTTTGCCGCAGAAGGCTGTGGAGGCCAAATCACTGAATGTCTCTAAGACAGAGATAGATAGGTTCTTGATTAATAAGGGGATCAGGGATTATGGGGAGAAGGCAGGAGAATCGGGATGAGAAAAATATCAGCCATGATTGAATGGCGGAGCAGATTCGATGGGCCGAGTGGCCTAATTCTGCTCCTATGTCTTATGGATAGGTTGAACTAATATTTCCCAACACGGCAAGTCACCTGTTTTGAATGGCGCTGACGCCCGGATCAGTTACTAAACATTTTCCACAGCAGAGAGTATTCCACAGGGACAGTCACCTTTGTACACACCTCCAGCCAGTCACTAGGCTAAGCCCAGCCAGGGAGACACAGAGACGTCCCAGGAAGCCAAAACAATGTGATCGTTTAATAATCAGAGTTCAAACCCAGGCAAGACCTTGATCCGGCAAACACTCAATTAGATTACAACACCATCATTCTCTCACACAGCCTCGGTTAAATTCTCCAAAATTTCATGGTTTATCAGAAGTGTCAGGAGTAAGATTCCGTTAATAATCAGGGAGATTATGTTAAGTATTTGAGCAAATTGAAACGGTTAAGACAAGGTGCAAAGTGAGGTTACAAAGATCAGGTAGCGTTAAAATGAAACAAAACATTTTATAAACATAGTGTAAGCGGGTAGCTGGGAAAAAGGCTGGGCTTCTTAAGGACTCAAAATAAAATCTTAAGAGGCTAAAGACACAGCTAAAGTATTAAATAAATTTTCCACATCTATCTTCACAAAGGAAGTGGATGATGTGAGGGTGACATCAAACAAAGAGAAGGTGTGGGCAAACTAATAATAGAGAAGACACTCTGGCCGAGAGAATCCATTCAGGATTCTAAGTGCTCCCGGCAGCGGAGAATGGGTCCCCGCTGCCCAATGTGCCATACTGTGGCACTTAGAATCTCCCCCCCCCCCACAAAACAAAAGAATTGTTTTATCCATGATACCACGAGAGCCGATACCCCTAAACCCTTTAAAAAGCCGGTATGCCAAGTTGGAGATGAAGGTGAAAGTTATGCCTTTGAAGGCAAGTTATGCCTTAAAAACTGGAACCAAAAGACACCATCTCAGACTAGAGGGACGATCCTTTAAAACAGAGATGAGGAATTTCTTCAGCCAGAGGGTGGTGAATCTGTGGAGGCCAAATCACTGAGTGTCTTTAAGACAGAGATAGATAAGTTGTTGATTAATAAAGGGATCAGGGGTCACAGGGAGAAGGCAGGAGAATGGGGATGAGAAAATATCAGCCATGATTGAATGGCGGAGCAGACTCAGTGGGCCGAGTAGCCTAATTCTGTTCCTATGTCTTATGGTCTTATAAAGTAATGGGAACCTCTTTCTGCTGTTACCTTATATGGGAATAGGTTATGTGCAGACCACACCACCAGGGATGGACAACTGGGTGGGCTCAGGTGGCCTGTTAAATGGTCATCAACTGGACCATCTCCCGAGGTATCATTGGCAGAAAGCCAGAGGAAATGGCGGGAGGGAGGAAAGGAGGAAGGGAGGGAGGGAGGAAAGGAGGAAGGAGGAAAGGAGGAAAGGAGGAAAGGAGGAAAGGAGGGAGGGAGGGAGGGAGGGAGGGAGGGAGAGAGGGAGGGAGGGAGGGAGGGAGGGAGGGAGGGAGGGAGGGAGGGAGGGAGGGAGGGAGGGAGGGAGGGAGGGAGGGAGGGAGGGAGGGAGCTGCCAGCGTGACTCCCCTTCATGACGACAGATCAGAGAGACGCGAGAATCGGACCCACAGTTCAATAAGCCATCTTTGCGGGTAGCATAACCAAATCTTCTAGTATTATACATTTTGGGTTAATTATATGTTTAATAAAGATTGTTGAATTTATACTTGTGTGTTTGCCTTCGTTCTCCTCGCTATTGAAAGACACAGAGGGTAAAGCTTTTTCAGTAAGTGAACTGATCGAAAGTATCCGAATTGGGCAGCTACATCAAAAGTGAAGGGGTGCCCCCTACATCTCTTCTTTCCTCGAGAACAAAGAGACTGACTCACAAAAAAAAGTGCAGTTAGAGTAACAGCTGCTAATCTGACGATGGATCCCTGCTGAGCTAGAAAAATAAACAATCTGCTTCTACACTTTGAAGTTTCAGCAAGCTGTCAATCACAATCCTTTTAGCAGGCAATGGAGTATGAATTTCAATGTAAACAATCCAGTTCAAAGCATTTAGCCTCCTAACCATACACTCTGCTTTCAATACTTCAAAAGGCAATGAAATTGACTGTGTGAAAACCACTTTAAAGGCATAACTTTCACCTTAATCTCACAGACCTTGGCAGAATGACAGAGTTTGAGATGGGTTTAGGGATAGAGGTGGGATCACTTTCACTATATTATGAGGAAACTATTTTTTACACACTGACTAATTGTTTAAAGTGACCAGGGTACAGATGAACATTTTCACTTTATTATGGGAAAGCTTCAACTTTTGCACACTCAGTGATTGTTTAATGGCTTTTAAAGGCTGCAGATGGGGAGCCTCATTCTAAAGAAGATCCCTGACCTGACCCCTCCAGCCCAACACAATCTCCCCCTGATCCCACCCCCCAGGAATGACCCCCATCGGCACCCCAGCGACATTTGTTGGCAGGGTACTTACCACCTTGCTGCCACTTGGACTGGAAGCCGCCAGGTCTACACTCCTCAATACAATTCACGTTAGCGGAACTCTCAGCCGGGGGTCCGGAGCATCTTGAGCTACTTTGATCGTCCCACTGGGTTGGGGTGGGAAACTCGACTGAGACATCGGGAAATCCACTATGGTTGGCGCGGCGGCCATGGAGATTCGTGACTGGTTTGCCATCTGGTGCGAATCCAGATTTTACCCCACTGCGGGATTCTCAGCCAGATCAGGGTTCCCAATATTAAAAGTGGGGAACGGAGAATCCCGGCCTGTGTTTTAATAGGTTTGGCATTACTGAAAATGGTCAGTCACCTGGCCCAGATGGAATGCATCCTGAAAGGAGTAATAGTAAGGGCATTGGTCACAATCTTTCAATCCCCATTGGATACAGGGGTAGTGGAGAGTTGCTATTCAAGAGAGGGGGAAGGAATAATCCAGGAGACTTGAGGCCAGTCACTGTCACATGGAACAAGATGTTATTGGAAACCATCATCAGGAAAACACTAATTAGTAAAGATATGAGTCAATCAAGGAGATTGGTGAAAGGTAAATAATGTCTGAACCAATTTAGTGGAATTCTTTGATGTTGCAACAGAGATGATGATGATAGGAGTCCAGGTCTTTGAATTACTCATCTAGTAACATCAATAGAATATGCACGATAGATTATTGGTCAAGTGTACGCAGTTGCAATTCCAAATGCACGGTCAAGTTTGAGGATTTACTTGTAATGTCAGGAGTTTTAAAAGCGCAATTTCATGAAGTTGCACTTTTTTGGGGGAGGGTTTAATGACCGTTCAAGACTCAGTCAGAAATGGAACTTTCCAGAATAATGGCTCATATGGCAAAGGAGAAAAGCTACAGACAAACCGATTTTTGATTTTGGACTTTGAGCAGACAGATTTTTGGTTCAAGGTTAGAACCTGGCTCCATCTTTCTAACCTTGAAATGTTATTGGTGCCAATACAACAACAATACCATGAATACAAACGTCTGCTTCTGTTTTCCCCCCCCCCCAGTACGTCCATTTTTAAAAACTACTTACAGCGCCAAAGAATCGGGTACCGAAATTCACAGGAGCACTGCGCCAAGTTAATGGTCAGGTGCAATACAAAACTGCTCATCTGTTTTGTTCAACTCCATTCAAAGTGAGAGCTCATAAGTCACAGATGACACCACTGGATTGAGCTAGGTTTGGGGGTCGGTTAGCTCAGTACTGATGCGGAGTGACGCCAACAGCGAGGGGTTAATTCCCATACCGGCTGAGGTAGTTCATGAAGGTTCCGTTTTCTCAACCTTGCTCCTCGCCTGAGGCGTGACGACCCTCAGGTTAAATCACCACCGGTCAGCTCTCAAAGGGGGAAGCAGCATTTGGTCCTCTGGGACTGGGACGATTTTCATACACCAGCTTGCTGTGATAGTCAGGTTTGATTAGTTGCCAGGTAGGTAGGGAAAGAACTACCAAATCCTGTGGCTTTTTCTATATCACCTGAAGTAGGTCAGAGCAAACATTTAAGTGCCAAGTTCTACCTCATGAAACTATAGCAACTGCTTTTCTATCTTGGTCCGTTAGCCAACAATGAATTGGAAAGCTGTAGCGTTTGTTTTTGTGTTTAGCAAATGCAGAGACCGAGCGTGCTGGATGGATCGAGAGAGAAAAATAAATGGATGAATTCTGGCCTGAGAATTTCTTCAGAGAGTGTTGCAACATCATTTTGATATTTTGGCATCTACCTGTCGAGCCCTGCAAGTGGGCAGGAAACGTCATCGGATGAGAGATAAAGTTGAATCTGTGAATACTCTCTCTGAAGTTTAGAAAAAGCGACAGGTGATCCAATGAAAGGTAGAAAATAAACAGCTTCACAAGGTCAATGCCGAAAGGCTGGAGAATCCAGACGGCAGAGTCGCCATCGAAGGATAAGGAGTCGGACATTTAGGACTGAGGGGAGGAGGAATTTCTTCAGTCGGAGGATAGTGAGTTTTTGGAATTCTCTACTGCAGAGGGCCCCGGAAGTTGTCGCTGCCTGAGATCCATAGATTTTTGGGTACTAAGGAAATTAGGGGATATTAGCATAGACCAGGACAGTTGCGTTGATGCAGAAGTTCAGTTTTCCAAATATGCTGATTGTGTGTTTTAATTTCCGAGTTTCTTGTGCAGTCCACAATTTAACAAAAATTCAGGTTCTATTTCCCGAGCTTACCGCCGTTCCGGTGTCCTGTGGATCTGCCGGCAGCTGGCAAACACACCATTTTTCCATTTTCTGCCACCATGCCAGGACTCCAGCACAAATCATTATTTCCTGAATGACGAAGGTGCTTCCTCATAAATAAATGCAGATCTTTCACATGTTGATGCACACTGCGACTGTTTCTACTTCCTCAGGTCAAGACGACACAGCCTGAGTGAGTGAGGCACATCCAGAGTGGGAATTGCAACTTGGTAATTCGGTGCTGAGTGGGAGAAGGTGCTTTTTCTCTACTGTTTTATTCTCTCTCTTTCATCTGGCCTGTGAGAGAACCAGGGAGCATCCGAGACCCTGGGTGAGTTCTCCCACTGAGCCACAGAAGGCACAACCAAGAGTGAGTTTGGGAATTTGAAGCTAGGTAGGAATTCGAAGCTGAGGAGGTGCTTTTTAACCCTGGTAAGTAGTTTTTCTTTTCATTGTCTAATTTATTTATTTTTCTTTCATTTTTTGAAATTGTAGTTGTATAAGCTTACCTACGGTTTAAGACATGGCAGGAGATCCCAGACCCGTGCCATGCACCTCGTGTGCGATGTGGGAACTCAGGGACACGTCCAATGTCCCTGGCTCTTTCACGTGGAAGAAGTGTGTTCAGTTGCAGCTCCTGTTAGACCGCTTGACGGCTCTGGAGCTGCGGATGGACTCACTTTGGAGCATCCGCGATGCTGAGGAGGTCGTGGATAGCACGTTTAGCGAGTTGGTCACACCGCAGGCGAAAGTTACTGAGTGAGATAGAAAATGGGTGACCAAAAGACCGAGCAAGAGTAGGAAGGCAGTGCAGGTATCCCCTGCGGTCATCTCCCTGCAAAACAGATAAACCGCTTTGGATACTGTTGGGGAAGATGGCTCACCAGGGAAAGGCAATAGCAGCAAGGTCCATGGCACCGTGGCTGGCTCTGCTGCACAGCAGGGCAGGAAGAAAAATGGCAGGGCTATAGTGATAGGGGACTTGATCGTAAGGGGAATAGACAGGCGGTTCTGTGGACGCAATCGAGACTCCGGGATGGTATGTTGCCTCCCTGGTGCAAGGGTCAAGGATGGATCGGAGCGGCTGCAGGACATTCTGGGGGGGGAGGGTGAACAGCCAGCTGTCGTGGTAAAGAACGGGATGAGGTCCTACAAGCTGAATTCAGGGAGTTAGGAGTTAAACTAAAAAGTAGGACCTCAAAAGGTAGTAATCGCAGCATTGCTACCAGTGCCACGAGCTAGTCAGAGTAGGAATGTCAGGATAGATAGGATGAATGTGTGGCTTGAGAGATGGTGCAAGAGGGAGGGATTCAAATTTCTGGGGCATTGGGACCGGTTCTGGGGGAGGTGGGACCAGTACAAACCAGACGGTCTGCACCTGGGCAGGACTGGAACCGATGTCCATGGGGGAGGTGTTTGCTAGAGCTGTTGGGGAGGGTTTAAACTAATGTGGCAGGGGGATGGGAACCATTGCAGGAAGTTGGAAGGTAGTAAAACAGGGACAGAAGCAAAAGGAAGTAAGGGGGAAAGTGCAAGGCAGAGAAGACATAGTCAAAAATCAAAAAGGGTGACAGTACAAGGTACAGTGACTGAGGGAAGCTCAGTGAATAGGCCCAGTAATACTAAAAGGAATAAAACTGGAGATGTTAAGATTCAAAACAGGTAAAAAAAACCATCCTAAGTGTCCTTTTCCTGAATGCTCGTAGTATTCGGAATAAAGTAAATGAGTTGATGGCGCAAATCATCGTAAATGACTATGATTTAGTGGCCATTACTGAAACATGGTTAAAGGATGGTCACGACTGGAAGTTAAATATCCGAGGGGATCAAACTATTCGGAAGGACAGAGTGGATGGTAAGGGAGGTGGTGTAGCTCTGTTATTTAAGGATGACATCCGGGCAATAGTAAGGGATGACATCGGTGCTTTGGAGGATAAGGTTGAATCCATTTGAGTGGAAATCAGGAATAGTAAGGCGAAAAAGTCACTGATAGGAGTAGTCTATCGGCCACCAAATATTAACGTTATTGTGGGGCAGGCAATAAACAAAGAAATAACTGATGCATGTAGAAATGGTACAGCAGTTATCATGGGGGATTTTAATCTACATGTCAATTGGTTTAACCAGATCGGTCAAGGCAACTTTGAGGAGGAGTTTATAGAATGTATCCGCGATAGTTTCCTAGAACAGTATGTAATGGAACCTACGAGGGGACAAGCGGTCCTAGATCTTGTCCTGTGTAATGAGACAGGATTGATTCATGATCTCATAGGGATCCTCTCAGAAGGAGCGATCACAATATGGTGGAATTTAAAATACAGATGGAGGGTGAGAAGGCAAAATCAAATACTAGCGTTTTGTGTTTAAACAAAGGAGATTGCAATAGGATGAGAGAAGAACTAGCTACGGTAGACTGGGAGCAAAGACTTTATGGTGGAACAGTTGAGGAACAGTGGAGAACCTTCCAAGCGATTTTTCACAGTGCTCAGCAAAGGTTTATACCAACAAAAAGGAAGGATGGTAGAAAGAGGGAAAATCGACCATGGATATCTAAGGAAATAAGGGAGAGTATCAAATTGAAGGAAAAAGCATACAAAGTGGCAAAGATTGGTGGGAGACTAGAGGACTGGGAAATCTTTAGGGGGCAACAGAAAGCTACTAAAAAAGCTATAAAGAAGAGTAAAATAGAGTATGAGAGTAAACTTGCTCAGAATATAAAAACAGACAGTAAAAGTTTTTACAAATATATAAAACAAAAAAGAGTGGCTAAGGTAAATATTGGTCCTTTGAGGATGAGAAGGGAGTTTTAATAATGGGAGATGAGGAAATGGCTGAGGAACTGAACAGGTTTTTTGGGTCGGTCTTCACAGTGGAAGACACAAATAACATTCCAGTGACTGATAGAAATGAAGCTATGACAGGTGAGGACCTTGAGAGGATTGTTATCACTAAGGAGGTAGTGATGGGCAAGCTAATGGGGCTAAAGGTAGACAAGTCTCCTGGCCCTGATGGAATGTACCCCAGAGTGCTAAAAGAGATGGCTAGGGAAATTGCAGATGCACTAGTGATGATTTACCAAAATTCACTAGACTCTGGGGTGGTCCCGGTGGATTGGAAATTAGCAAACGTGACACCACTGTTTAAAAAAGGAGGTAGGCAGAGAGCAGGAAATTATAGGCCGGTGAGCTTAACTTCGGTAGGAGGGAAGATGCTGGAATCTATCATCAAGGAAGAAATAGCGAGGCATCTGGATAGAAATTGTCCCATTGGGCAGACGCAGCATGGGTTCATAAAGAGCAGGTCGTGCCTAACTAATTTAGTGGAATTTTTTGAGGACATTACCAGTGCAGTGGATAACGGGGAGCCAATGGATGTGGTATATCTGGATTTCCAGAAATCCTTTGACAAGGTGCCACACAAAAGGTTGCTGCATAAGATAAAGATGCATGGCTTTATTTGGATAGGTTAAGTGAATGGGCTAGGGTCTGGCAGATGGAAAACAATGTTGACAAATGTGAGGTTATCCATTTTGGTAGGAATAACAGCAAACAGCATTATTATTTAAACGATAAAATATTAAAGCATGCTGCTGTGCAGAGAGACCTGGGTGTGCTAGTGCATGAGTCACAGAAAGTTGGTTTACAGGTGCAACAGGTGATTAAGGCGGCAAATGGAATTTTGTCCTTCATTGCTAGAGGGATGGAGTTTAAGACTAGGGAGGTTATGTTGCAATTGTATAAGGTATTAGTGAGGCCACACCTGGAGTACTGTGTTCAGTTTTGGTCTCCTTACTTGAGAAAGGACGTACTGGCACTGGAGGGTGTGCAGAGGAGATTCCCAGAGCTGAAGGGGTTGGATTACGAGGAGACGTTGAGTAGACTGGGACTGTACTCATTGGAATTTAGAAGGATGAGGAGGGATCTTATAGAAACATATAAAATTATGAAGGGAATAGATAGGATAGATGCGGGCAGGTTGTTTCCACTAGCAGGTGAAAGCAGAACTAGGGGACATAGCCTCAAAATAAGGGAAAGTAGATTTAGGACTGAGTTTAGGAGGAACTTCTTCACCCAAAGGGTTGTGAATCTATGGAATTCCTTGCCCAGTGAAGCAGTTGAGGCTCCTTCATTACATGTTTTTAATGTAAAGGTGGATCGTTTTTTGAAGAATAAAGGGATTAAGGGTTATGGTGTTCGGGCCGGAAAGGAGAGCTGAGTCCACAAAAGATCAACCATGATCTCATTGAATGGCGGAGCAGGCTCGAGGGGCCAGATGGCCGACTCCTGCTCCTAGTTCTTATGTTCTCACAAGTACTGAGAATTCTGAGAAGATCAGAAGGCCCAACTTGGGGACAGCATCGAGAAGCACAAGAGTGGGAACATAGATACATGGAAGATAGGAGCAGGAGGAGGCCTTTTGGCCCTTCGAGCCTGCTCCACCATTCATCACCATCATGGCTGATCATCCAACTCAATAGCCTAATCCTGCTTTCTCCCCATAGTCTTTG
This sequence comes from Scyliorhinus canicula, assembly GCF_902713615.1. Classification (NCBI taxonomy): domain Eukaryota; kingdom Metazoa; phylum Chordata; class Chondrichthyes; order Carcharhiniformes; family Scyliorhinidae; genus Scyliorhinus; species Scyliorhinus canicula. The sequence goes on from NC_052161.1 coordinate 141,196,482, forward strand.
ATCCCATTCTTCCCAAGTGCTATACCCAGCCGCCTCTTGAATATATTCAATGATTTAACATCAACTACTTCCTGTGGTAATGAATTCCACAGGCTCACCACTCTGTGTGAAGAAGTGTCTCCTCATCTCTGTCCGAAATGGTTTACCCTGAATCCTCAGGCTGTGACCCCTGGTTCTGGACACACCCATCATTGGTAACATCTTCCCTGCATCTACCCTGTCTAGTCCTGTTAGTATTTTATAAGTCTCTATGAGATCCACCCTCATTCTTCTGAACTCCAGTGAGAACAATCCCAACCTGGTCAATCTCTCCACATATGTCAGCCCCACCATCCCTGGAATCAGTCTGGTAAACCTTTGCTGCACTCCCTCGAGAGCAAGAACATCCTTCCTCCGAGAAGGAGACCAAAACTGCACACACTACTCCAAGTGTGGCCACACCAAGGCCCTGTGCAATTGCAGCACCACATCCTGCTTCTATACTTGAAACCTCTCGTAACAAAGGCCAACATACCATTAGCCTCCTTTACCGTCTGCTGCATTGTATGCTTACCTTCAGCAAATGGTGCACAAGGACACCCAGGTCCCACTGCACACTCCCCTCTCCCAATTTACAGCCATTCAGGTAGTAATCTGCCTTCCTGTTTTTGCTTCCAAAATGAATAACCTCACATTTATCCAAATTATGCTGCATCTGCCATTGGTTTGCCCGCTCGCCCCACCTGCCCAGATCTTGCTGTAGGATCCCTGCATCCTCGTCACAATTCACCCTACCACATAATTTGGTATCATCTGCAAACTTTGAGATGTTACATTTTGTTCCCTCATCCAAATCATTAATATATATTGTGAATAGCTGGGGTCCCAGCACCTGTGGTACCCCCACTGGTTACTGCCTGCCAATTTGAAAATAACCCATTAATCCCGACTCTTTGTTTCCTCTCTGCCAACCAGTTTTCTATCCACCTCAATACATTTCCCCCAATCCCATGTGCTTTAATTTTGCACAATAATCTCTTATGCGGGACTATGTCAAACGCCTTCTGAAAGTCCAAATATACCACATCGACTGGCTCCCCCTTGTCGTCTGTACTGGTTACCTCTTCAAAGAATTCCAACAGATTTGTCAAGGATGATTTTCCCTTCATAAATCCATGCTGACTCTGACTGATCCTGCCACTGCTTTCTAAATATTGCGCAATAAAGTCCTTGATAATGGATTCAAGCATTTTCCCCACTACCGATGTTAGGCTGACTGGTCTAGAATTCCCTGCTTTCTCTCTACCTCCCTTTTTGAATATCGTAGTGACATTAGCTACCCTTCAATCTGCTGGGACAGTTCCAGAGTCTATAGAATCCCGGAAGGTGACCACCAATGCATCCACTATTTCCAGAGCCACCTCCTTAAGCTCTCTGGGATGCAGATTCTCAGGCCCTGGGGATTTATCCGCCTTCAAGCCCATCAGTTTTCCCAGCATCATTTCGCTACTAATGTTGATCTCCCTCAGTTCTTCCCTCTCGCTAAACCTTTCATTCTCCAACATTTCTGGGATCGGATTTGTGTCCTCATTTGTGAAGACAACCAAAGTCTGTATTTAATTGCTCAGCCATTTCTTTGTCCCTTATTATGCATTCCCCTGTTTCTGTCTGTAGGGCCCTACATTTCTCTTTACCAATCCCTTTCTCTTCACATTGCTGTAGAAACTCTTAGTGTCAGTCTTTATGTTCCCTGCTAGCTTCCTTTCGTACTGTACTTTCCCCTTCTTAATCAATCCCTTTGTCCTTCTTTGTTGAATTTTAAACTGCTCTCAATCCTCAGAACTATTATTTTTCTTGGCCAATCTGTCTGCTTCTTCCTCGGATCAGACACTATTTCTAATTTCCTTTGTAAGCCATGGATTGGCCCTCTTACCCACTTTGCTTTTGTACCAGACAGGAATGAACAGTTGCTGTAGTTCCTCCATGCATTCCTTGAATGTTTACCATTGTCTATCCACTGCCATCCCTTTAAGTAACTCTCCCCAATCCATCAAGGCCAACTCACGCCTCATATCCTCGTAGTTCCCTTTATTAAGATTCAGCAACCCAGTCTCTGAATCAATTACTTCACTCTCCACCTTGATAAAAAATTCCATCATGTTATGGTCGCTCATCCCCAAGGGGTCTCGTACAGCCAGATTGGCAATGATTCCCTTCTCATTACACAGTACCCAGTCTAAGATGGCCTGCTCTCTAGTTGGTTCCTCCACATATTGGTCAAGAAAACCATCCCGTATACACTCCAGGAATTCCTCCTCCACGGCATTGTGGCTAATTTGATTTGCCCAAATATGTGAAGATTAAAATCAACCATAATCACCGATATTCCCTTATTGCATGCATCTCTAATTTATTGTTTAATGCCATTCCCAACCTCACCAGTGCAGTTTGGGGGTGTATACATGACACCCACTAATGTTTTTGTCCCTTGGGATTTCTCAACTCTACCCATACAGATTCCACATTGTCAGAGCTAATATCCCTTCTCACTATTGTGTTAATTTCCTCTTTATCCAGCAGTGCCACGCCACCACCTTTTCTTTTATGCCTGTCCTTCCTAAATACTGAGAATCCTGGGACATTCCGTTCCCATCCCTGTTCACCCTGAACGGAGAGGTTTGAAATGACCTGAATGGAGGAAGCCCAATGAGCTGTATGGAGGAATATCTGCTGTATTAAAAGTTAAATCTACTTGGCTGTGTATTGGATTACCAACAGATGTTTCCTCAGAGAGTGGCAGGAAGTCATTTCAAATGTTGTCCCCTTTCAGAATTCTTTATCTCAACTAGGAGAGATGGAGGGGCAGCACGGTGACGCAGCGGTTAGCAATGCTGCCTCGCGGTGCTGAGGGTTTGATCCTGACCCTGGGTCACTGTTCGTGTGGAGTTTGCACATTCTCCCCCTGTCTGAGTGAGTCTCGTCCCCCTCACAGCACAAAGATAATAAGAATCTTTTACTGTCACAAGAAAGCTTACATTAACACGGCAATGAAGTTACTGTGAAAATTCCCTAGTCGCCACATTCGGGCGCCTGTTTGGGTACACGGAGGGAGAATTCAGAATGTCCAATTCACCTAACAAGCACGTCTTTTGGGACTTGTGGGAGGAAACCGGAGCACCCGAAGGAAACCCACGCAGACACAGGGAGAACGTGCAAACTCCGCCCAGACAGTGACCCAAGCCGGGAATCGAACCTGGGTCCCTGGCGCTGTGAAGCAGCAGTGCTAACCACTGGGCTACCATCACCTGCCCTATCGTGCAGGGTAGATGGATTAGCCACGCTAAATTGCCCCTTCAATTGGGAAAAAAAAGAGAATTGGGTACTCTAAATTTATGAACAAAAACTATGGGAGATGGAGCAGAGAGTGAGAGAAAAAGAGATAAATAGAGACAAAGATATGAAATGAGAGATGGACCAGCAGATAGGGATTTAAGCAGACAAACATCCTTATGTTGCTGTCTTGGAGTAAAACTGGGGCAGTATTATTGGAGCAGTTGCTTCCTTGACAAACCCAAATGTGAGGCCAGGAGAGAAATGAAAGCTTCACCTCCTGAATAAAACACACCTGAACTGGATTGTATAAATTTGTTTTTGCTTTTGTAACAAAAACAATTGGAGTCTGAATTTCGGGGAAGAAATTAGATCAGACACAATGATTTTCTTCCCCACCCCGTCCCAGGCAAAATCCACCAGTTAACAATGACTAGAAATCTCTTCATTGGAATTGTGACATGTTTATGTTGGGAATCAGAGTCGCTGTTGACATCCACTAGCTTTTATTAAAGCCTCTGATTCTTTCCCTCAACAGTGAATCATCATCATGGGTCTCCTACAACATTTACGGAGGATAAAGAGAATTAATTGGCACCCAGTAAAACCCGCTAACAAATTTGCCGCCTTCAGGTACCTGGGTAAGAACAGGGGCCACATGAAAAACTAGGCAGCACTGTGCTTCGAAAACCTTCCGCCAACTAAGTGGCAGAACTGAAAAATGTGATGGGGGCGGTGTTGAAAAGTCGGTGGCAAGGACGTGATACTCCAAATGATTCCAGTATTTCCAATAAACAGTGGTGGGCAATCTGTAGCCCAGGGGCCCGTTGGGAGAGGGGCCCATGATACATTTTTTTGACCACTGCCCACATGCAGAGTTGCCATATTCCACTGATTTCCCTCTGCATAGGTTTTTTCCTCCGATGGGTATGACTGAAGTAAAGCGAGAGCGAGTGAGGCGAGGTGCAATGCCAATTGCTCACAGAATTGACTGCAAGAGCCGTGTGCTTCCTCTAGGTCCAAAGTGTAAATATTTGATTTGTTTTTACCATTTGCAGTTGATGATAGCTCTATTAATATAGAAAATGTTTCATCATTTATATAAGTAGTTATGAAACATTTGGCGGATCACAAATGTAGTTCATCTTATTCGTGGGGTCATGGTTAGGAAACAAGCCGGATTACAATATTGCTGCTCACCGAGGTGGAGAAGGGACACTCGATAGTCTAGGTTGCCCCTTGCTGGGCAATAGAAGGAAGGGACACCTGCAGCTAGGCAGGTTGAGTACAGCAAATACACTGTAAATTAATCCCAAAAACATTTGGTCGGCCTGTGTGAAAATAAAAGGCAGGTTGCGACATTTTGGGTGTGTTCCCACAATATTACCATCATTTTACAGACAATGACTGACCCGTAACGCTGTACTCTAGCATTGCCTATCACTGAAATTAATTTATTGCACTTCGCTTTGGAAAATTGACATTGGCGAATATTTACTAAAAGATGGAATGCTGCTGAGTTAATCAAGGCAAATAAATGACATTGTTGATGTCCAAATCTGGTGCATAAAACCACACAAGGCGGCAAATAGTTTGCTGGGATTAATCGAGAGAGGATTCGAGTGCAGGAGTAGGGATATCTTGCTGCAATTATACAGGGCCTTGGTGAGGTGGCACCTGGAATGTTGTGCTCAGTTTTGGTCTCCTTATCTTCGGAAGGCTCTTCCTGCAATGGAGGGAGCGCAGAGAAGGTTTACCAGGCTGATTCCTGGGATGGCAGGACTAACATACGAGGAGAGATCGAGTTGGCTAGAATTATATTCGCTGGAGTTTAGGAGAATTGGGGGCGGGGGTCTCATAGAAACCCATAAAATTTTTTCATGATAAACAAAATAATATAAAACAATTAATTCAAGTTGCAATAACAAAGGATATAACAAACAGGGATGGCGCAGTGGTTAGCACTGCTGCCTCACAGTGCCAGGAACCGGTTCAATTCCAGTCTCTGGTTTCTGTCTGTGTGTGAAGTTTACACTTTCTCCCCGTGTCTGCGTGGGTTTCCTCCGGGTGCTCCGGTTTCCTCCCACAGTCCAAAGATGTGCAGGTAAGGTCGATTGGCCATGATAAATTGCTCCATACTGTCCAAAAGGTTAGGTGACCCCCTAATGTTGTACTTGACCGTCTCCAAATGCAAAAACGGAATGAGGTCACCCAACCAGGCTGAGGCACTGGGCGGAGTAGGAACATCCACCCAAGCAGATCTCGCCTCTGGACTATTAATGAGGCAAAGGCGGGGGCATTTGCCTGCAACACCAGTGGATCTGATAGCCCGATTTGAGCTAGGATTCAGCATCTCTGACATGGTGCTGAAGAAAGAGACCCAAAAGCTTACTAACGTGGACAAGACCAGAACACAGAGTGTGGTTAGCACCCCCTCGCTCGACACCTCCGACCCAATTCACCCTCCCCTCAGCCGAATCCACTGATAGGGTCTGGCCGATGTATGAAATCGTCCCCTTACCGGGCCCAGCCAAAGACAAAATCCTCTTCAACAAGGCAAAAGGTGTCATGGGGAAAGGGGGAAACACCTTGCATGAAAATTGAAAGTATCTGACTGAAAAGAAGTAAAAATATTGGGAGCACATTCATCTCAATTGTGTGGACCCAGCCCACCAAGGGCAGGAGGTGGTTATCCCACTTCATTAAGTCAGATTGACCCCCCCCATTATGGGTGGTCCGTGGGGGGGGTTACGGGTGGTCCGTGGGGGGGGGGTTACGGGTGGTCCGTGGGGGTTACGGGCGGTCTGTGGGGCAGACAGGCAGGGATGGCTCCTGGAATCTGCACACATGATCCAGGGGTTGGCAGGGTGGACCTGTGTGTAGTTGCCCCCCCCCGTTCCAATTCCGACACCGCCCCGCCCCACCCCCGTTGCCCCCACTTCTCAGAGTACAAAGGACAGCAAGCCAGTGCGCCTGGGCACATTGTCATAGAGGATGGGTACTCACCTCCTCGGGACCCTGCAGCAACCCCACCCAACCGCCCTCGGCCGGTTTCACCTTTTTAAAAATAAGTACTAATCGGCGGCCGTGTAACCACTCGCTGGGGAGGCGATTAGATCGAGGAGCACCGTTGGATAAAGTGAAGATTAGATTCGATTAGATGAAGTGGCTCCGGTTAATTGTATGGAGGTTGGGCTTTGTGGTGATTATTGGATATTTGCCAGCTACAGCAGGATCCCACCTACGGGACTGGGCCGGTCGGATCATGAATAGATTGGCGCCTGCCGTGGTTTTCGTTTTTGGTCTCGTCCACTATTTAATGGCCTCATTGCAGCCACTGAATCGCGGCCATCAATTCTGTTCCTTATCCAGCGTCTCCACCCCTCTACCTGACAAATACCCGAGGCTGCACGAGACCATTGATAACCCTGGTATGGTGCTTGGCATCGAGAACAGCACCCAGCCACTGATGCATGGTATAACCAAAGGTGCCAATTTGACTTTTCGGTAACATTACTGAATACCTGCTGCTGAAACCTTCATCCGTGCCTGAGTTACCACACTGGAATACTCCAAATCATTCCCGGCCAACTTCCCATCTTCGTTGGAGCTCATCCAGAAATCTACTGTCCCCGTCCTAATGCACAGCAGAGGCCATAGTCACCGATCACCTCTGTGCTCATCAAAATGCTCCCAGCTCAAGGCGCACCTTGATTTTAAAAATTCTAACCCTGGTTTCCAAATCCCTCCAGGACCTCAAGCCCTCCCTATCTCGGCAACCTCCTCCAGCCCCACAATAAGCTGGGATAGCTGCAGTCCTCCAATTCTGGCCTCACATACTCCGAACTTTAATCCCTCCATTACTGATGGCTGTACCTCCAGTTGCCTTGGCCTGAAGCCCTGGGATTCCCGTGCAGAACCTCGCTCCTTCTTTACACCTTTAACCAAGGTTTTGGACAAACTGCATCCGAGTGTCAACATTTCTATTCGAGTTTGGTAACATTCGTGTTAAATGCCGGGGCCCGTGCTGGTGCTATTAATGCAAATGGTTGTTGTCCTTCAGATTCCAGTACTACTTGTTCCACTAGTAAAGTTGGATAAATATCAGCTAACATGTTTTTTTAAAATCCAGGTTTTATCATTACTTGCAGCACAAGTGACAGACTGAACAAAACAACACAGGGCAGTGCTAGAAGTTTGTCTGTGACCCAACAGACAGGTTTGGCTGGATTGCTCACCTGGAACATGAAAAGAAACATAAGCCAGGTGAAAAGAAACAAGCTGTTTCCTTTGGAGATTGCAGACATAGTCTTTGGGTGAATTACGTACAAATGGGAAAAAGCAAAAAGATACCAAACTGAGTCAAGGTTAGCAATTGCTAAACATGCAAATCGAACATTTTTTTTCTAGATAATTAGGTGGCAGGGACAATACGCCATTTCCAAATAATTCCAACTCGGTAACAGGGTGCGGTCCAGCATATTTGATCAGAGTGACTCATCAAAATAGCAACCAGGAAGTGAGGTTGTCGGACAACCTGTGCGGGGGTCTCCCCATATCTGCGTGGGTTTCCCTCCGGGTGCTCCGGTTTCCTCCCACAGTCCAAAGATGTGCGGGTTAGGTGGACTGGCCATGCTAGATTGCCCCTTAGTGTCCAAAAGGTTAGTTGGGGTTACTGGGATAGGTTGGAGGCTTGGGATTAAGTGGGGTGCTCTTTCTAAGGGTCGGTGTACACTCGATGGGCCGAAAGGCCTCCTTCTGCATTGTTCTGTTCTATGTTTCTAACCTCGCCCAGTAACTTTGCAATTAGAACTTTGGAATGTTAAAATACCTAAAGCAGCAACAGTGTGCTGGATTCTCCACTCCCCCAGCGACAGGTTCTTCGACTGTGCCGTCTGCAGGCGGGGGGATTCTATCTCCCCGCCGCTTGGCAATGGGACTTCTTCCCATTGCAACCACCCCACGCCGCTGGGAAAAGTGAATCCCGATGACTGGAAAATTCAAACCATTATAAAGTCCCATCATTTTGAAAAAGAGGTTTAAAACTGCAACATAAAATAAGAAAAGAAAACAATCAGAAACTTTACAAAATTGAAATTGGTCTCCGTTAGAAAAGGCGAATAACTGTAGCCAATGTCAGTCAGCGTTTCAAGTAAAGGCCCTTGTCCTCCGAGGTTCAAACTTTGAACAAATTACAGATTAAATATGTTATTGCAATATCAAAATATTTTGGCTGAAGAATCAGGATAACAAATATTCTGATGGAATGTGCTTCATTGTTTGAAATAGATCAGACAAAATAAAACCCCTAATAGTGTGGGGAAAGCAGACACAAATTTGAATGTTTCAGTGTCCACATTGTCAGGCAAATTACCCAAATAATTAAATTCTATTTGGAATATTAGATAACTTCCTCATGGCCATTTACTTATTCAAATCCTTTTGTTTTGCTCCATTTTAAGTTCCTCTTTCTCCTCTTAAGCTGTTCAGTGACAAACAATTCTCCAGAAAAGTAGAAAGAAAAAGGTTCTTTTCAACAAGGAACCCGCTATTGACTTGGACATACGTGTCCTCGACCTGTACTTGCCTTAATTACTAATCAGGGTCAGAAATTCATCACATGTTGAATGCAAGAAATCAACGTTCAAGGAGGAGAACATTAACCCATCCAGCTCACCTCACAGCACGACGGTTCCTCAAGGCTGACCCCATGCTGCCAATAACATCCCTTTAGTTTGTTGCAGTGTTGCGTGTGAACACCTCAACTCTGCTACACCTTCCAATCCAATACAAAGAATTTCTCTAAAAATACTTCCACTACTCCAAAAAGGGGCTAATTCAGAGGGTGCGTTCAGAACTAAAGCATGCAAAATTATACACTATAATAAACAGTGGCATCACTGCTATTGGAAAGAGATTTTTATGGCAAATATTAACCAAAGTGCACTCGTTAAGGCGAATCTTTTTCACAATTCGCCTTTAAATGACATATAATCTAAAATTACAATATTTCCGACACAGTTGGTATTTTTGAAGGTCTTGGTGCGTCAGTTCCACTGCACTGAGGAGGAAATAGGCAAAGATCACAATAAATCGGGTTCTACTATCCCGATATCATGCAGCAATCTCTCTTTCCCCTCTCGAAAGTAATCCAACCACAAGATCCAGATAGAAAAAGTGTTTTTACTGTTGATTTTTTGGAACTGCTTCAAATGCCAGGGAATTTGCTGTTGCATTTCCTTCTTGGCAGTGTTTGGCTGGCTGGAGTTGTGATCTGAACCCTGGTCAGCTCAGTCACGGGCAGATCTAGCAACACGGCGATGCAATAATGACAAGAATCTTTATTAATAAATAATAAACTAATAAACCCAGAAACACTGAACCGGCTCAATCTTTAGGGGTTGATTAAAGTCCAACCAAATATGATGAACTTAAGGCAGTCCCTCAGGCTCGAGTGTGACTTGTATGTATTGTGGTTTGATGGGATCTGCGATTGCTGATGAGCACAATGCGCAATATGCGAACACTGCCACATGTGGGACAGGCAGCGTTCGAAGGGTTGGACAGATGGGTTATTGGGAGGTTTGAGAATTTTCTCTGACACCTCGATTTTATCTCTGCACAGTCCTAGAGTCTCTCAATGTGTTTGCTGCCTTCCCACATCAATCTTCTCTATTTTAATTGGTCACCAAACAGGGACTTCCAATATGAAAAAAAAATGAAAATGGCTTATCGTCACGAGTAGGCTTCAATGAAGTTACTGTGAAAAGCCCCTAGTCCCCACATTCCGGTGCCTGTTCGGGGAGGCTGGTACAGGAATGGTTGATGGGGAAGTTTGTGTCGGGGTGCTTAATTGTAAGGATTCTGTACCATGATGTCAATAACATGCCAATTTGTCCAGGTATGTACTTTCCTCCAATTATGTAAATCCAACAGGAAATACCTCATTTGTAAACTATTATTGAAAGTAGTCGCTGGCAACTTATATTCCGTTTGTAACTTCAGAAAACGTATAATCTCTTTTTACTCAATTACTTGCTGGATTTCCTGTTCCACCACCTCGACAGTCATGAAATCTGTTCCCTGGTCACTTACAAAAGGGGATCTTGTGAATACAACGACTATAATGACTAGCACCTCGATGGTACCCGTTCATGAACAAAGATAAGTTGCAATGGGAGGGAATGAACAAAAGAGAATAAATTAATGTGTAGCCCTGTGACTTAGTGATTGTTACCAACATTTCCCAGCTCCTGATTCAGTGCATGGTTTGTTGTTGTTAGTAGATTCGTTGGAAGTGGATTGTTAATTGAGGCGGCAGACATCACAATTGGTCTGTTGTCTATGCTCTGGGAACACAGCTCAACTTTCAAATAGAAATGAATAGGCCATCAACTAAGCAAACAGAGATAAATCACATTACAGCACTGTCCGCCCATAGGTCTCACATCATATTTATAGTTCATGATTTTCTCAAAATACATAAAGAGGTCATTTTGCAAGACTGTGCTGGCCTCATGGGAACAGAAACCTCGCTCATAATATATACCAGGACCACAGCCCTGTATCACTCTGGATATATTTTGCCACAGTATATAATAGGAGTTTTAAAAGTCATTGGTGTTCAGCCTTAGTTGAGCGGGAGCACCGCTGATGTCGGTCATGAGGTCAGATTCTATTTGCCATCTCAGGTAGGTGTAAATGATTGAGGGGCATTCTCCTGTTGTCCTGTTTATGACTTATTGGCCGTTGCACCGTTCCCAGTAGGAGTTCACAACTATCCTTCCCCACAATCTCAAGCATTAGATTGAATTCTGACCAGTTTCGTGCCTTATGTGTTATTGCTTGAGCAACAAGAATGTAAATGGCGGCCTGCAATAGCAATTTGTTAAAATAGAAGGCAGATACTAACCCATCTTCAACATACACAGATGCTTTGGAAACTTTGCTTTGGAACAGACTATTTATAGCAATTTTAAGCTATGCTTAGATTAGTATTTTTAAGGGCAGCACGGTGGCCTAGTGGTTAGCACAACCGCCTCACGGCGCTGAGGTCCCAGGTTCGGTCCCGGCTCTGGGTCACTGTCTGTGTGGAGTTTGCACATTCTCCCCGTGTCTGCGTGGGTTTCGCCCCCACAACCCAAAAATGTGCAGAGTAGTGGATTGGACACAGTAAATTACCCCTTAATTGGAAAAAATAATTGGGTAATCTAAATTTATAAAAAATAAAAATAAAAAAAATAAAAAAGATTAGTATTTTTATTATAAACTTGGGAGTACCCAATTTTCTTTTTCCAATTAAGGGGCAATTTTAGCGTGGCCAATACACCTACCCTGCACATTTTGGATTGTCAGGGGCAAATCTCACGCAGACACGGGGAGAATGTTCAAACTCCACGCGGACAGTGACCCGGGGCCGGAATCGAACCTGGGACCTCAGCGCCGTAGGCAGCAGTGTTAACCGCTGCACCACCGTGCTGCCCTTGTGATTAGATCATTATTAATATTCCTCTAAGGCAGCCCCGGGGAAGTACCCAGAGAGTCCGGTAATAATAGCTTCACTGAGAATTTGGAGGCAGTTTCGGCAACATTTCGGGTTGGGGGCAGGGTCAAGGGAAATGCCGATTCGGGGGAACCATAGGTTTGAGGCAGGGAGGTGGGATGGAAATTTTCGGAAATGGGAGGAGAAGGGGATTAAGACACTGAAAGATTTGTTTCTTGGGGTTTCGAGATTTTGCCAGAAAGGAGATACAGAGCTTCCCAGTGGAGCCGGCCTCCACATTGCTGGAGGAGGTGCTGATGATAGGGGGACTGGAGAAGGGGGTAGTGTCAATGGTTTACGGAGCTATTTTGGAAGAGGAGAAGGCACCACTGGAAGGGATCAAAGCAAAGTGGGAGGAAGAGTTGGAAGAGGATATAGAGGAGGGGTTCTGGTGTGAGGTGCCGGAGGGTAAATGCCACCACCTCATGCGCGAGGTTGGGGCTGATACAGCTGAAGGTGGTGTACAGAGCACACCTCACGAGGGCGAGGATGAGCCGATTCTTTGAAGGGGTAGAAGATGGGTGTGAACGTTGCCGGGGGGGGGGGGGGGGGGGGGGGGGGGGGGGGGGCGCTAATCACGTTCATATGTTTTGGTCCTGTCCAAAGCTAGCGGATTACTGGAAGGAGGTGTTTAGGGTCATTTCTAAAGTGGTGCATGTGGAACTGGACCCGGGTCCCTGGGAAGCCATATTCGGGATGTCGGATCAGCCAGGGTTGGAAACGGGTGCGGAGGCAGCTGTTGTAGCCTTCGCCTCATTGATCACCCGAAGACGGATCCTGTTGGGATGGAGAGCAACCTCCCCACCCTGTGCCCTGGCGTGGTGGGGGGACCTGCTGGAATTCTTGACTCTTCAGAAGGTTAAGTTTGAACTGAGGGGAAGGATGGAGGGGTTCTACAAGTCATGGACATTATTTATTATGCACTTTCAGGAACTGGATAACATCGAACATTAGTTGGGGGGGGTGTGTTAATGGTGACTATGGGTGATTCCTGATTCCTTTTTGTCATTTGTTTATGTGAAAATGTGGGCGAATGTTTTGGGGGTTTAGTGGGAGGATGGGATCGCTGTTGTGATATGGGGATTGACATATTTGTTACTGCTGGTTGTTTATTGTTGGTGTGTGTAAATTTGGGAGAAAATGTTGAAAGAAAGAATTTTTAAAAAAAAATTCCTCCAAGGTTTTACATGAACAGTTTGGCTGTCGGCTTAACATAGCAGTTATTCATTATGTCTGCTGTGACTTGGAGGCACGATAATTAAGATTGTCACATTAATGGTGGAAAATTAGTTTGAAAGCAGAGTTTACGTGTAAGAAATGACCACCATATAATTTTAGTCAAACCTGATGACAACAGGAGCATCTTATATATTGGCTATGTTGCAATATTAAATGATGAGTTTTGTATTATACTCAAGGGTAACATCAGCAGTGCTTTGTGGAAAAACATGGATCTTGAAGTTTGTACGGAGCAGTCCGTTAATTAACACGCGGAACATTCTTTTCCAAAGATGACTGTCAGAGCAAACACAACATTAAAAAAATTTCAAGTTTGCTCTAAAATGAGTTGATGTTAAAATAAAACCAAATGTACATGAAAAGTGTATAGCTCATGTTAGGAAAATAAACTGGACGTTTGCAAATGGAGTTTGGTATAACCCAGCTACTTACATCACTGCCTTTGGATTCTGTAGCATGCAAGCTTTTGGTCCAAACTTTGTGGCCGGACTGGGTCCATGAAGTGATCGTGTCCGCCTAGTGATTGAAGCAAAACCAGGGTCATCCAAAATAATAAATGCACAAGTCTTTAAAAATAAACCACTTTCACACAAAGTTTTCTGAGGGGTATTGTGGAAAGACACATCTCTGTTGCGGAGCGAGGGTGGGGCGTGCAAAGTGATCTTTTCAATAAGTACGTTTTTTTTTAAAAAGGAGAAGAATTTGCTTTCTCACATTAATCTGAAATGAAGTTTGGAGAGCACATATGTCACTTTCTAATTTCTTTCACTCACAGGCACCCCCTCAGGGCTCCAGAATGCATGAGCCCACACACAGTTTCAAACAATTTTGATTTATAAAATGCCTGGGGAGGTGTAATAGAGCTTTGCATGTCAACACGTTACTACCATGTGATTTGAAACACAGGTGATGAGATAACCTCTCCAAAAGAATTTCCATGTTGTGGTTTTACCGCCAGATCAGCACCTGACCCATGGACATAGACTGTTACAACATCGTGTGCGAGACCAAACAGGAGTTTGGGGGGAAAAAACTCCTTTCCCTGGGGAGAAATGCTTCGGATTCCTTTTCCAAAGTGGAAAAGTCACCACCTGACTATTTATCCCGAGGCAGCTTTGAAGTATTTAAGGTGTCAACCTATTGGCTGTTCACTTGCAAATGGTTCATAAACAAACTCTTAACTAAATAATTTTGTTGCAATAAATGATTTACGGTCAACACAGATTGTAAGATTACGGAGATATGGCCTTTTCTTCTTTAGTAGAGAGAGCGCTGCTCTTTTAACCAACACTAACCAGACGCTAACTTATTAACCAAGAACAGCCTACATGGAACTAGAAAAGTTGAATCCAGCCCACCAAATTTTCCTAATTTCTTTCAGGTGACCAATAATATCGTGCGTACCATCTATAAGATTCAGTCCAGCCAAACATCAAAGCTCCTTTGATAGAACCTCCCAAAACTCCCATCTGTACCACCTGGGAGGGTAAGGACAGCAGACACATGGGAACTGTGTCACACACCATCCTGACATTGGAACTCCAACCGCTGTTCCTTCATTGTTGCTGGGTTAAAATGCTGAAACTCACTCCCTAACAGCACTGTGGTGTACCTACACCACAGGGACTGCAGCGGTCCAAGGCAGCGTAGGCAGCTCACCACCACCTTCTCAAAGGCAATCAGGCAAGGACAAGAAATGCTGGCCTAACCAGCAATCCCCACATCCTGTGAATTAATAATAAAGAGAAAGGATTCTTGGAGAACGTGGAATGGAAAATAACCAGATAGAAAATGGCAAGTGTTTTCTCATCCCATAAGGATGAGTGTTCGAGTCTTTATTGTTTCCCATCCAGATACGCTCAGCCAGATCCCAAAAATCCCTGCACAAAATTGCCAGAAGTCGGAGATTGATGGTGCAGCTAAACTTAACTTCAGACCAGTTACACAAATGAACTGAAAAACTATATTTTACTTTGGATACTTATAAATATAAAAGTATTACAGTAACGAGAAAAGACCAAAGATATTTGGGCCACATTATTCAGTAAACAGAATGGAATTAGAAATGACCCAGGATAGAGTGAATGTCTTCACTATTTGCATCCAATGTGGTGTAGTTATTAAAATAGCGAATAGATTATCTCATCCCACACCTCAGCAGCCACAGATGGGAAACCTACAGCAGCTGTGCCAAGGTTTTACAATGCACTAAATCTAGAAGAGAGTTTAGTAATTGTTGCCACAAAATAAATCCAGAACAACTCAGGACAATATTTCCCTTCAATATTCCTATGGCCCAGTTATTAAAATACCCATCATTGTGACCACTCACTCCAAACTCACTTAATTATGCTCAGAACATGTGAATTTGACATTATTTGGTTCAGAAATGCGCACCTACAGATACGCACAGCGCGCGCACCTACAGATACGCACAGCGCGCGCGCACCTACAGATACGCACAGCGCGCGCGCACCTACAGATACGCACAGCGCGCGCGCACCTACAGATACGCACAGCGCGCGCGCACCTACAGATACGCACAGCGCGCGCGCACCTACAGATACGCACACAGCGCGCGCACCTACAGATACGCACACAGCGCGCGCACCTACAAATACGCACACAGCGCGCGCACCTACAAATACGCACACAGCGCGCGCACCTACAAATACACACAGCGCGCGCACCTACAAATACACACAGCGCGCGCACCTACAAATACACACAGCGCGCGCACCTACAAATACACACAGCGCGCGCACCTACAAATACACACAGCGCGCGCACCTACAAATACACACAGCGCGCGCACCTACAAATACACACAGCGCGCGCACCTACAAATACACACAGCGCGCGCACCTACAAATACACACAGCGCGCGCACCTACAAATACACACAGCGCGCGCACCTACAAATACACACAGCGCGCGCACCTACAAATACACACAGCGCGCGCACCTACAAATACACACAGCGCGCGCACCTACAAATACACACAGCGCGCGCACCTACAAATACACACAGCGCGCGCACCTACAAATACACACAGCGCGCGCACCTACAAATACACACTAGCAGCAGCAGTGCAGAGCAGTGTTGCTGCCAACTATGCATGGTCAGGATCACAATTTATGGTACCAATCTAGGCTGGCAGGAAATTGCACTTAAACATTTAAATATGAAATTAATAGATTATTGCCCCCCCCCCCCCCAAAAGGTATTAAGGGGCATAGGGCAAAGGTGGGTATATAGAGTTAGATCACAAATAAATCTTGATCATCTTGCATGACAGAACAGAACAGGCTCTATGGACTAAATGTCTTCCTTCTATTCCTATGCTCGGAGTAAGAAATAAAACACTAAAAGTGGCATGTTTATCCTTAATTGATAGAACATAGAACATAGAACGATACAGCGCAGTACAGGCCCTTCGGCCTTCGATGTTGCACCGACATGGAAGAAAAAAAAAAAAAAAAAAAAAAACTAAAGGCCATCTAACCTACACTATGCCCTTATCATCCATATGCTTATCCAATAAATTTTTAAATGCCCTCAATGTTGGCGAGTTCACTACTGTTGCAGGTAGGGCATTCCACGGCCTCACCACTCTTTGCGTAAAAAACCCACCTCTGACCTCTGTCCTATATCTATTACCCCTCAATTTAAGGCTATGTCCCCTCGTGCTAGCCACCTCCATCCGCGGGAGAAGGCTCTCGCTGTCCACCCTATCTAACCCTCTGATCATTTTGTATGCCTCTATTAAGTCACCTCTTAACCTTCTTCTCTCTAACGAAAACAACCTCAAGTCCATCAGCCTTTCCTCATAAGATTTTCCCTCCATACCAGGCAACATGTTTATTGCAAGCTGAATTAACTAATTTACTTCAGCGATACCAGTAAAAGCTACGTTTTAAGGAATGCTCTGGAAAATTGCACTAAAATAGACATGGGTTGCATTAATTTACACAATGTTAGCTTTAATTAACGCAAGGTTCAGATCACCAACTTACCCATAGGACTCAAATCTTTTGGTGTCATGTTCAATTAAAATTTAATAATTGAAGAGCAATTTAATAGATTATAACTGCAGCAAATTGAAGAATTTCTATGTCGAAGGACAGCACTTCTGTAAATCATGGAACCTTCCAGCACAGGAGCTGATAGCCATTCAGCCCATCTGTACACGGTGCCATTTCCTCCCCCCCCCCCCCCCCCCCCCACACACACCCTCGGCATTTTCTTTTTAAAATATTGATGAGTTTTGGTTCATCAAAATCGCTCCATTAAATCTACTCTTAAATCTTCTCTGCCCGAATGGATTTTCTCAAAGTGCCGCCTTTTTAACTTTCCAAAGTGAATTTCTCCCGCAACTTCACCACGATATTTACCCCCAACAGGAATATGCTTCTTGAATTTGAGGATCTACACACCTGCATCACTAATTATGTGTGCGCACTGTCCAGAACGATGTGTAACAGTTTAATTCATGTTTATTCTTTTATTTCTTTTATAAATTTAAAGTACCCCAATTCATTTTTTCCAATTAAGGGGCAATTTAGCATGGCCAATCCGCCTACCCTGCACATCTTTGGGGTGTGGGGGTGAAACCCACGCAAACACGGGGAGAATGTGCAAACTCCACACGGACAGTGACCCAGAGCCGGGATCGAACCTGGGATCTCGGCGCCGTGAGGCAGTAGTGCTAACCACTGCGCGGCCCGTAATTCATGTTGATGCTGGCGTTTTAAGAAAGGTGGAACATGGTTACAGATTCATTGATATTTTTCTTGAGCTTAGTGGCAGGATGTCTCGAGGCCCCATTTGCATGCATGCATTTTTAATGAGGTTTTAGAATCCTTGGAAGTGAAGAGATGGATTTTAAAAGGTGGTTAGTAGTTTAATGAATTTTGGGAAAACACAAAGTTGAAAAGAAACACGGCGTTGCCATGGCTCGGGGTTCCAGTGACACACAGAAAATCAGAAAAGAAGCTGAACCTTTTGAGTAAAAGAGGTGGAAGACAGGTATTCTAAGCTCTCCGATTATAAATACTGTAAGGCTGTTGAGGAAACTAGCGTGTTTTCTGTGCAGTTGAGGTAGTAGTGAGTTTAGAGGGCGGTTTTGTGATCTCGGAGTTGGGGGGGCAAAGCTTTGCGCGAATGCTCAGAAACTGCCGGAAGAAAACGTTGTAACTGGGCCAACCCAAGCAACAAGCCTTGGTGTTAAGGTGATGGTAAATCTTCACTGTGATTGGTGTATGGAAGATCTTTCCAACCTTCCTGCCTGGTGTGATATTGTTCATTCCCACCCCCCTTGCTCGTTCAGGACCACAAAGTTAGGATTTGTTTGGAGTAATTCAGTGTGCAGTGAAACATTAGTCGTGAAAACAATGGGCGTAATTCTCAGTTTGGGAAACTATCTTCTCCCAGCGGAGGTGATTTGCACTCCCAATCCTCAACCGCGCACATTTATGCAGGACCAGGAACCCCGAGGAAATCCCCATATTGGGCCGCCATTTTGAGCAGGCAGCCCAATAGAGAGGTCCCCCAGCATCGCACATCATCCCACCATCACCGGGTTTTCTGGGCCCCCTTCCCCCCCCCCCTCCCCAAGTACAGGTGACACCCCCTTGACAGAAACCCCCCTACACAGAGACTCCCAGAGAGGGGGACAACCTCCAAACCGCCCCCCCCCCCCCCCCCCCCCGGCAAGAGAACCCCTAGATACGGGGACCCCACATGGAGCCCTCGCAGTAAAGAGGCCCCTGCCCACCTTAAGGGCCCACCGCCTGGTCCACCAAGTCAGAGACATGCTGGGGAATACCAGTAGTAATTCCTGCTGCCGTGTTCCCCGGCCTAGAGGATCACAGAATATGGCGTCCGCCCCACTAAGTCGATGGACATGGTTCACCAAGACCCGTTTTCATCCTCCCGCTGGCGCACAGCCGTGAACCCTGACCCCGTCGCCAGCAAGGGTCCGGAGCATTATGCCAATTCCCCCCCCTCATCGGGAACCCCGTTATCTGTGGCAGGGGAGGAGATTTCCCCCAATGTCATGCTCAGTTTATCATAGACAGTTTAAAATACACAGGGGGGGGGATACAGGCGAGGAAGGTACAACAGACACCCGACTGTTCATCCTGATTTCCACGAACCACAAATTGTTGTAAAAATAACAGCAAGTTCAATCTTCACACCACTATTATTGATACAAATCCCAGAAAATCGTGAAGAAAAGCCACATATATTCATCATCAATGTTCCCGGCACGCGGCTCCACTCCATCTCAGCTCACCTGCCACACAAATCCTCATTTAGCCCTTTCTTGATTCAGATTGGCTCCTGGTCAAGCAACATCTTGATTTTAAAATTCTCATCCTCATTTTCAAATCCCTCCCTGGCTTCTCTTCTTCTTACGTGTGTCAGCTCCTGAAGTCCTCCAACCCTTTGAGCAACCCTGATTTTAATCACCAACAAAGATGGCCACTGTGGTGATTTGCATCACTGTAGATACAGAAGGGGTTAATGTAAATACACATAGACTAGCTAGACACTAGAGGGAGCACCAGAGACATGACACAGACACTCAACCAATAGGTCAACAAGATAGGACACGACCAATGGGCATTCACGATACACACAGAGGTGACACTACCACAGGGGGCATTACACCAACCCACACATCCTGGGTTGCAGGGATAGGGTGGAAGTGTGGGCCGAAGTGTGCCGCTCTTTCCAGGGGCCAGTGCAGACTCAATGGGCCGACTGGCCTCCTTCTGCACTGTAAATTCTATGATTCTTTAATTTTAAAAAAATATTCTCCCTTTCTCGATTTTTCTTTGTGCATCTAATTTGACTAACTCAGTATTTTATCCACTTATTTGTTTTGCCCCTTTTCCCAATCGCACTTCTCTAACCTGAAAGCACCCAATGAAAGTCAATTTGTTCAATCGGACGCTCGCTGGGTTTCTGATTCATATCCCAGAACTATTTTTCAAACGTTCCTTCACCTCAGCCTAAACCCGACATTATATCACATCACAATGATTCAGCTGTTTTAAAGGATGACGTGCTTAAGAGCACTGCATGGATTGTCAGTAGTCATTTGTTAAATGGTTTCAAATATTAGATTTTAAAACAACAGGTATTACAAAGAAAAAGAAAACAGGCCCTTCGGCCCTCCCAGCCTGCGCCGATCCTGATCCTTTATCTAAACCTGTCTCCTATTTTCCAAGGATCTACTTCCCTCTGTTCCCCGCCCGTTCATATATCTGTCCAGATGCATCTTAAATAATGCTATCGTACCCGCCTCTACCACCTCCACTGGCAAAGCATTCCAGGCACCCACCACCCTCTGTGTAAAAAACTTTCCACGCACATCTCCCTTAAACTTTCCCCCTCTCACCTTGAAATCATGACCCCTTGTAATTGACACCCCCACTCTTGGAAAAAGCTTGTTGCTATCCACCCTGTCCATACCCCTCATAATTTTGTAGACCTCAATCAGGTCCCCCCCTCAACCTCCGTCTTTCCAACGAAAACAATCCTAATCTACTCAACCTTTCTTCATAGCTAGCACCCTCCATACCAGGCAACATCCTGGTGAACCTCCTCTGCACCCTCTCTAAAGCATCCACATCCTTCTGGTAATGTGGCGACCAGAACTGCACGCAGTATTCCAAATGTGGCCTAACCAAAGTCCTATACAACTGTAACATGACCTGCCGACTCTTGTACTCAATACCCCGTCCAATGAAGGCAAGCATGCTGCATGCCTTCTTGACCACTATCGACCTGCGTTGCCACCTTCAGGGTACAATGGACCTGAAGTCCCAGATCTCTCTGTACATCAACTTTCCCCAAAAGGCGGAAGATTGGATAGGCCGGATCTGTTTTCCTTGGAGCAGTGAAGGTGGAGGGGCGGCCTGGTAGACGGGAATAAGATTATGAGGAGCGTAGATAGTGGATGGGAAGGCACTTTTTCCATTAGTAGAAGGGCTAATAACCAGGGAGCATAAGAGGTCGAAGGTTAAGAGAGGAGTTGAGGAGAAACCTTTTCACCCAGAGGGTGGTGTGAGTCTGGAACTCGCTGCCTGAAAGGGTGGTGGAGGCAGAGACCCTCATAACATTTAAGAAGTATTTAGATATTCACTTGCGCTGCTGTAATCTCCAGGGCTATAGGCCAAGCACAGAAAAATGGGATTAGTGTAGTCTATGAATCTATAAAAATACTGAGAAATAATATGAAGCAAAACAATCCCCACTGGAATCTAAACTCTGTTTGACGTCACAGAGGCCGCACTGTTGAGAATCTGAGATTGGATTCAAGCCAACTGGAGAGGCAAATAACCAGGTAAAAATTCAATAAAACACATTAGATACAACAATTTCCCGAGCTCAGATACTCCTCAACCAGATAGCCTTAAAGAGCTTGGACTGGCGACCTTTGAAAAGAGCAGAATCAGGGCAGATTTCAACAAGCTTTCTAAAAATAATGAAGGGGCTAGATTGTGCTTCTACAGTTAATCTTTTCAAATGAAGAAGTGAAGAAGAATCAGGAGTCAGGCGCACATGTTCAAGGGAGCAACTATGTTGGATAATAATTGATTCTATTTTTTCTAAAGAATTGTGCACTCATTGAACAGGTTACAAACTTGCGCATTGAAAGCTGATTTGATGCATACCTTCACGAGCGTGCTAGACCAGTTTCTGGTTGCTCAACTTTTTTTTGAAACAAGAGGTGGTCTCCGTAATACAAATCAGGGTCAGGGTGACATTCTGGGCCAAATTCAATCACCTAAAGGGGTCAGAGAGGAATTTCTAAGGAACTTCTCCCCCATAATTGGCCTTGGTTTATCATTTGGGCAGCAGGGTTAGCACTGTTGCTTCACAGGTCCTGGGTCCCGGGTTCGATTCCCGGCTTGGGTCACTGTCTGTGCGGAGTCTGCACGTTAGAACATAACAGCGCAGTACAGGCCTTTCGGCCCTCGATGTTGCGCCGTCCTGTGAAACCTCTCTAAAGCCCATCTACACTATTCCCTTATCGTCCATATGTCTATCCAATGACCATTTGAATGCGTTTCGTGTTGGCGAGTCCACTACTGTTGCAGGCAGGGCATTCCACGTCCTTACTACTCCCGGAGTAAAGAACCTACCTCTGACATCTGTCCTATATCTATCTCCCCTCAATTTAAAGCTATGTCCCCTCGTGCTAGACATCACCATCCGAGGAAAAAGGCTCTCAATGTCCACCCTATCTAATCCTCTGATCATCTTGAATGCCTCAATTAAGTCACCTCTTAACCTTCTCTCTAATTATTTAGGAAAGTAGAAGAAAGATAATGAAGTTCTCCCAGTGTCTGCGTGGGTTTCCTCCGGGAGCTCCGGTTTCCTCCCACAAATCCCGAAAGACGTGCTGTTAGGTGATTTGGACATTCTGAATTCTCCCTCTGTGTACCCGAACAGGCGCCAGAATGTGAGGTTTTCACAGTAACTTCATTGCAGTGTTATTGTAAGCCGACTTGTGGCAATAAAGATTATTATCTGGTTGTTCATCTTTCTCAGGAAGCAATCACCTGGCTGTGGGTGGCTCAGTATGGTCTGTTCCATGATAGACTAGATGGGACAGGTTGGATGGACTAGCGAGTTCTTTCCCATGTTTGTAATTTTTGTATGAACTTGCCAAAGCCTTTAAAGCACTATTATACACTCATGTACAAAGGGACCTGGGTGTTCCTGTCCATAATTCACTGAAGATAACAAGCTATTAAGAAGGTTAATGGAATGTTAGCCTTTATCACGAAAGGAATGGAGTACAGGAGTCGTGAAGTATTGTTTCAATTATATAGAAGCTTGATTAGACCACACCTAATGTAGTGTGCGCAGTTCTGGTCTACCTACCTCAGGAAGAATATTATTGCAATAGAGGGAGCGTAAAGAATGTTCAGACTTGTTCCAGGGATTGTGGGAGAGAGATTGGACAAACTAGGCCTGTATTCGCCGAGGTTTGAAGAATGAAAGGCAATCAAATTGAAACCTGCAACAGGGCAGCACGGTGGCCTAGTGGTTAGCACAACCGCCTCACGGCGCTGAGGTCCCAGGTTCGATCCCGGCTCTGGGTCACTGTCCATGTGGAGTTTGCACATTCTCCCTGTGTCTGCGTGGGTTTCGCCCGCACAACCCAAAAATGTGCAGAGTAGGTGGATTGGCCATGCTAAATTGCCCCTTAATTGGAAAAAATAATTGGGTAATCTAAATTTATAAAAAAAAAAATTGAAACCTGCAAAATACTTAAAAGGGATGGACAGGGTCAATGCTTACCTTGGTTGGAGCGTCTAGAACCAATGGGGTACAGTTTCAAAATAAGAAGATAGAAGGAGGAGAAATGTATTTGAACAGAGGTCTATGCAACCCTGCTGATGCCACGTATTCAAAACCTGAAACATTGGTTTTATTTTTGGACAATGGTGAGAAATGCCTGTGGAAACAGTGAGAACCCAAAAACCTCTCTTTCATTAAACAACAATAAAATTATTTATTAAAGTAGAAGAAAGATAATGAAGCACAACAAGGAACATCTCATACTTCGGCATAATAAGAGTAAGACTGGAAACCCCAAAACATCTGCTTCCCCTGTAATCCTAAACTCTACTGAGACTCCTCCTCCATTTCCCAAACAACAGCAATAAATCTATTGGTCAAATCCACCTAGTGACTACCACACCGTACAGCCTAAGTGGCCAGGACTTGGGGATGATCTTCGGATCAGCGATGAAAACCATCTTTTACACAAACTGGCTTTTGCTAACAGCACTTCATCATCTCCAGCTGAGCTGTTTGCGGAGGTTGGATGCTCCTCTCACTCTTACTTGTGACTAGCCTGCTTCCTGGCCCAAACTCTTGACTACTAAACGTATCAGTTCTAAAGAACACCGTCTCCCTATTCTTTCCCGTTCCTCCCTTTCTCTTCGTTGCTGCCCAGACATGGTTTATAAAATACATGGCAGTTGATTTTTCTTGTGCAAAAAAAACAAACATTCATTTTACTATCACCGTGCCATTTTGTGACAAGGGTTTATGAATCTTTGGAATTCTCCATCCCAGAGAACTGTGGAGGCTCGGTCGAGTATGTTTAAGGTAGAGATTGAGAGATTTCTGATGAACAATAACGTAAAGCGTTATGGGGATGGTGGGTGTAAAAGGCATTAAAGTGTCCGATCAGCCATGATCGTATTGCATGGTGGAGCAGGCTCGATGGGCTGAATGGCCTGCTCCTATTCCTATGTTGCATCACCAGGAGCTCCGACAAGTTCATCTTTATGAAAAGGTAACCGAACATTGACAAACACAACAAACTGTAAAGTTTAAAAACCTTAATTGTTTTACATCTTGCTGTCTGGAAAATGTCTGACATCTTTTGGCTCAACACAAACAGGCAGGAATGCCAGAGTAATAGCTTATTACAGCAAGCTGTTGGATCTAATCAGTGTTGTTCTCACTGTGCCGTCATTTCCACTGAAACAGGCAAACATCTGGCAGCTGATTATGGACAAACTACATTTCGATGGGGTCGGCTCAAGCTTTGCACATTTTTTCCAAGTTTGTGTCCATTGAGTTGGGCACGTCAGAGTTAATGAACAGGAAGATTTCTAGGGGTTTTATGGTTATAATCTGGAATGATTCATTGTCAAATAGCACTCCTACATTTCATCCAAGAATAGATCTTCTTCAGACTTGCCAGACTTAAAAATACGCAAAAGCTGATCAACAGCTTCATAAACAGCCCGAGTATAGACCTGCAACAGACTTACACAAAGTGTTCCTGGGTGGGGAGCCCATCTGAATGAAAGCTGCAACTATTCCAAATGTTTCATAACTTGTATGAAGGAAAACTGAAGCCAAATTGTGGGGATCTTTGCTCATTATTGTGGATAATCAAGGGATCCAGGGGTCGGACGGGGCAGCAATGTTAAACCCAAGGCCAGATATGAGCTTATTGAATGGGGGGGGGGGGGGGGGGGGGCAGGCAGGCCAGGGACAGAATGGCCTATTTACTTTTATATAATGAAATGGTGGACTGCTGCGCTGAATCTGATCACTCGCGTGTTTGGAAATTGGTTGAGCAGTTTTGCCGACAGAGGCATACTCCATTCCCTGCCCCTGCCTCCCTGCCCTTGCCACTCCCTCCGGCTTCCTGCCTGCCCAGTTCATATTGCCACTCATGCCCTCTTTACTGGAGTTGGCACTCTCTCGACCTTTCTCACTAGAGTTCACACCGTCCTCCGGTCTTTACATCCTCCACTTCTTTTTGCCAATCTCTTGATCTGATTGCAAAATGAGACTGAAACTGTCATTTGCCAAAGTTGATATTATCGATGGACGAATTCAGAACACGGGAAACCATTGAACCAAGTTAGTCTCCAAGAGCTCGAATCCAATACCCCACTAGGTTGGGTAAATTATGCAATGCATAAGCAGAAACTTCACTTCCCCTTTTGCATATCCGATTACTGAGCTAATCCCCAGAACTACCACCCTGTTAATATTGTCCCTCGCCCAACTCAGGACTAGCGATACGAGGATTTCAACAGTCAAAAAGGGAAGAATGTGGATTGAGTTGTTAAACTGGCAATGAAGGTGGTGCATTGGATTTCTGGATGAGCGACACTCCCCAACTCTCAAAGCCATCAGCTCGGTGGAGGACCCGTCACATTGAGGGGGGCTTTGGAGGACGAAGGCAAGTTTTCCAAACTTCAAAAAAATCTTCCCGTGTCTCCAGACATCGATCCTCATCCAAATGTTAGATGTGAATAGTTCCTAATTCTGATTGCCTGAAAGTACCAAGATTCATCTGCCGCTGCTCAGATTTGGGATGTTAAAAGTCTACTTGGAGTAGTTAAAGGGACTGATAGCTTTTCCCCAGGGTGTCCCCCAGGGTGGCAACAGTGTCTTCACATTTTTGGGGTGAGGTGGGACTCCAGAGACTGAACAATATCACATTCAGCATTTCTACTTCAGAAATAAGTCAAATTATATATTTCATGATGCACTGTTCGCTGTGCTTCTCAAACACTTGCGTAATTTTAGTAAATAAAATGTGACTAATTTTAGTAAATAAAATTTCACTATTATTAACCTGAATGATCATCAGAGAGAGTTGGTGGCATCTTCCCTTTGAGGTGCATAGGACTGAACAGTGGTCGGAAATGCAAACTCTGGCATGAAACATTGGTGATTGCTCTCTCACTGCACCACAGGAACAGGCCATTCGGCCTATCTGCCTCATGCCAGTGTTTATGTGCTACCCCGCCTCCTCCCAACCCTCTCATCTATCCCCCTCTGCACGAGGTTACCTGCAACTTACCAGCCTCACTGTTAACCTAGTCCTGCTGTAGGCTGAATGGACTGTTTCACTATCAGAGGAGGAAGTAAATGGAACCGATCAAGGTCTTGGCCCAGTGCGCACACACTCACCAGCAAATCAGAAGTTCAAATCCCATTGGTGGCCTCCGATAGCGCTCCCTTTGTGTTGCACGTGGCTGAAATCGATAATTCAGCACAAGTCGAAAGTCTAATTTAAAGGATCTATTATGGTGTCTAGTTAAGAAACAAATGTTACAGCTCCTCTGACTGGAGGGCCATCCTGGATGGAGGTATTGCAGAGTTTGATTAAAAGGTGTTAGATGTCTACACTTGACTCCTGATAGGGAGCACAAAACGAGGACCATATCCCTTGAGGCAGAAACTCCCAAACCTGATGAGGGAGAGAAAGATGATAAAAAAGGTAAAAAAATCTCCAGCTTTCCAAATCTTTACCCCCATGAGAGGTATGTATAACGGCAGAGAACGAGTCCTGCTTAGCAACGAAAACAAACAGTCCCTGAATCTACTACAAAAAGCTATTATTGTTAGCCATGGGTGAAATTCAATTGATAAACCCTGTTAGGAGTTTGAAGGTTTGTTATTATCAACGTAATCACCGTCATTTAATGATACCCTCGGAACAACTTATATTTATACAGCAGCTTTAAAGTTAGGAGACATCCCGCAGTGCTTAATAGGAATATTCAGAACAAAGTTCGACACCTAACCGCACAAGGAGCTTGGCCAGCTGAAGAAGAGCTTGTTCAAAGAGGTCAGTTTCGAGGAGCATCTTAAAGATCGGGAATTTTCGGGAAGGAATTCCAGAGCTCATGGCCCAGGCGGCCGGATGCCCAGCCACCAAAGATGGAGCGCTGGCAATTGGGATGCTCAAGAGGCCAGAAATGCTGTTCACTGCTACAACAACTTGCATTTAAATAGCACCTTCAGGTATAGCAAAATATCTCAAGGCACTGCACGGGAGTGTTATCAAACAGAACACGGCACTCAGCCACTGTGGAGAGTGACGTGCTGGACCTGCTCGAGTTGATCTTTTTGGAATATTTTAATTTAAATTTTTAATATTCTAACATTTTGAAACAAAGAAAGAACACCACCAACCCCCTCCCCCCCACCCCCAGTAAAACCTCAACCAAACACCCCCCTCCTTCCCCTTAACAGCTGCTTCTTGAAATGTACCACAAATAAATCCCAACTCTTGTGGAACCCCTCACACCCACCCCCCACCCCCCAAAAGCAAATTACATCTTTTCCAAATATAAAAACTTTGAATATTCAACTCTACAGACTGTCAGAGCTCTTGGGTTTCTTTAAGGGGCAAATATCAATCTCAGTCCCCACCTTACAGCAGCAGGAAACTCAAAGTACTTCCATCTCCAATGTGATATTGTTTTCATGACCATGTGACCCACAAGAAAAATATATTTAATCCAATCCATCTACAGTTACTAATAACCCACCATATGTCTGTCACTGGGAGGTAAACACATTCAAGTCAGGGTTTTATCCACTGCAGTCAAGAACAGAGCTGCCAAGTATTTCTGGAAAAAGACGTTTTACACGCAGCATCTGTTCATCTCCATATGTTGGAGATCAGTCACAGGAATGGTAACCGTTTGGCAAAACTTCACACATTCTGCGTCAGTTCAAATGTAAAGGAAAAATCCTCCTTTAAAAGCTTGGGCGGCACAGTGGTTAGCACTGCTGCCTCACAGCGGTTAGCACTGCTGCCTCACAGCGTCAGAGTCCCAGGTTCGATTCCCGGCTTGGGTCACTATCTGTGCGCAGTCTGCACGTTCTCCCCGTGCCTGCGCAGGTTTGCTCCGGGTGCTCCGGTTTCCTCCCACAAATCCAAAGATGTGTAGGTTAGGTGGATTGGCCATTCTAAATTGCCCCTTAGTATCCAAAGATGTGCAGGATGAGTAAAAATTGTGGGGATAGGTTGGGGGAGTGTGTCGAGGTGTGGTGCAGACTCGATGGGTGATTGACCGCCTCCTGCACTGTAAGGATTCTATGATTCCCGTTCAAATCACAGCTTTCACTCAGGCTCAAAACTACGGACCTCAGGAAAAAGGGGAGGAATGAAAGAAGGCGATTGATCTCTTCAGTAATCACGTTTTAGTGGATCATAAAGGCAGAGAGTCTGATTTGGTTTATAGCTCACAGGAGTTTAAAACAAGGAAACAGCCAGGTATAAATTCTCAGAAACCTATCGAGCAAATTCCCCAAGATATGAATAGGCGAGGTCTACTGCTCTTCAATAATTAGCAAGAGGCCAAAGACCTGGTCATTGGCACACAGCAATCCTTTCATCACCAGTGCCTCACTACACATTCATAGCCCAGAAGAATACATGCCCAAAACGCTGCAACCTGTCAATCTCCTGTCGCAATGATTATCGATCTACATCACCCTAAGTTCAGGTTTCCTGCATTTAGTGTTTCCTCCTTTTTCTCATGATGCTGTGCAGCAGGAATGACCAAGGACTTTTGCCTGGTGTTACAAACTTCTGTAAATGCAAACTTCTGACTCATTTAATTTAGTTTGCATAATAGCAATGACATTGTCTGACACACAGCCTAGAACTCAAGAAGTTGCAATATATGGAAAACGCTTATTATGTCAAAAGAACCCAACTGCCGGTGTGTCATTGCATCCCGAACCTTGAAATTCTCTTCAGAGTTCCTGGTGTTAGGTAGAGAATAGATTGTGACGGTGCTCCTCCCAACCCATATTTAAATCCTCGTACTTAACGCATTCCCTTCGTGACAGAGTTTCCCCGTCCCTGTTTGGGAAGTGATTCATGCGCAAAAATCGAGCTTTGCACAGGCAAGAAGCTCATTCATTGCACAATGACGAGGCTGAAACTTTCAATAAAGTTTTATCGTTACGATTCTCCTGAAAACAACTCTAAAATAGCTTGTTTGCAACTTCAACAGAAAACCCTCAGCCCGGTAAAAGTTCTTAAAAAAGGCTCAGTGAGCAACAGTCATCACTTCCTCATTCACCCACTTTATTTTAGCTGTAATGTTAGTTAACTGATTTCAGATCACTTGGGGTACATTTTTACTGAAATGATCTACATCAATTCAGTTTATTTCCACATTTTGTTCAGCTACTGCAGACAAGGTCTTGGGAATGAGGAACGTGAAACACAAACAAATCACCCACGATCTCCTCATTGAATAACAAATCACCCACGATCTCCTCATTGAATAACAAAGCAGGCTGGATGGACTGAAGATAGCTACATTTTGTTGGCACTGTACATACTCATTATTTGAGTAATGATGTGGAGATGCCGGCGTTGGACTGGGGTGAGCACAGTAAGAAGTCTGACAACACCAGGTTAAAGTCCAACATGTTTGTTTCAAACACGAGCTTTCGGAGCACTGCTCCTTCCTCAGGTGAACCATTCACCAGAGGAAGGAGCAGTGCTCCGAAAGCTAGTGTTTGAAACAAACATGTTACATTATTTGAACGTTATTGACGGTTTATTTGATAAGCAGAGAAAAACTGGGAGGTAACCAGGGGGAGGGGGGAGAGAAAAAAAATCGTATTTCAAAAAATTTGTACCTTATTAAAAGACATGAGTACTCCATAAATATACACAACTCCCAACTCCATATCAAATTACATATTGTGACATAAGCACACCCATAAAACACAATAAAAAAGGAGAAATGTACACAGCTTCTGGGAAAGGGCAGGGGCACAGGGTTGCTTGATTAACTATTCCAACAAACTGCACAGATATCGTGGCTGAATGTCCTCCCATTCCTAATAATTTTATGAAAACATATCGGCGACCCAGAAAGCATTAGATGCAGAATTCTGAACTAGCCTTAAAGAATTTTCAGCTCTGTGACAGGAATGAGGGTCGAGTATTTAAGTTGCTGCCTCTGGGCTTCAGGGAGGTTATGAAGCTGCATCATCATCTCGGGCGTCATCTTCTCTTTTTCTCTCACTTTGCATTTTAAGGAATTGGCTAATTTCAAACATCTGTTAAACTAGCTTCCTCTCCTCTCTACCCCGTGAGAATGCCGTTCCCTTTCGGTAAGGAAACGCCTAACTGCCACAATTGCACAACTGAGATTAGGAAATCCGCTCAAGTTTATCAGGTTTATCGCTGGCTTTGAAAGCAGACCAAGCAGGCCAGCAGCACGGTTCGATTCCCGTACCAGCCTCCCCGGACAGGCGCCGGAATGTGGCGACTAGGGGCTTTTCACAGTAACTTCACTGAAGCCTACACGTGACAATAAGCGATTTTCATTTCATTTTTCATTTTCAGTGTCCACTTGATCCTGTATCCTACCATTTAGTGCCGTGAAATCTCAATATGGTGTTTTGCTCCTTAGTTTAAGGCAGCGCAGTGGCACAGTGGTTAGCACTGCTGCCTCAGCACCAGGGATCCAGGCAGCACAGTGGCTGGTGTTAACACTGCTGCCTCAGCGCCAGGGACCCAAGGGCACGGTGGCCCAATGGTCAGCACTGCTGCCTCACAGCACCAGGGACCCGGGTTCAATTCCAGCCTTGGGTGACTGTCTGTGCGGAGTCTGCACGTTCTCCCAGTGTCTGCGTGGGTTTCCTCTGGGTGCTCCGGTTTCCTCCCAGAGTTCAAAAACGAGTGGGTTAGGTGGATTGGCCGTGCTAAATTGCTCCTTATATATCCCGTACCAGCCTCCCCGGACAGGCGCCGGAATGTGGCAACTAGGGGCTTTTCACAGTAGCTTCATTGAAGCCTACTCGTGACAATAAGCGATTTTCATTTTTTTTTTCCAGGGATGTGCAGATTGAGTTATATGGGGGGGGGGGGGGGGAATTGACATGGGTACAGTGCTCGTTAGAAGGATCGTGCAGATGTGACGGGCAGAATGGCCTCCTTCTACACTGTAGGAATTCTATACTGCTGTGTAAAAACATAAATAACTGCTCTAGCGATTGAAGGCAAGTGCAGCGTGTGTGCAATTGAGGCAAACAGATTAACTGATAGCAGGTCCCTGCCGAGGCAGTTATTCAGACACAGTAATATCTGGCGGCTTCACAACTGATCACGGGGGGGGGGGATAAATTAAACTTTTTTACTGCTTCCAATTATCACCCTCATCTAAACACTGCTGCTGGAAATGATGGGTGTTGGGTAAAATCCAGATTAGGCCTTTGTTTGATTATTCGTTCTTGGATTATGGCCGTTATTTGCTTCTCGTTTCTTACTGGTGCTCGAGAAGGCTGTGAAGCAACTGCCATGTGAGTGTAGCTTTAAGAAATGGCTGTTTTTTTTATAGAATAACTGTAGTGGGTGTACCTTTAAGAAATGGGTTTTTATTACTGCAGTGATGTCAGAGTGTGGGTGGAGCTGGGCTGTGTCAGCTTTTAGGTTCACTTTGAGAAAAGCTTGGGTGTCTGTGTTTTTTGGTTTCGTTTCAGTGTTGGAGCTGCAGTCAGCCTCAGAAGGTGTAATGTTGATCTCTCTGCCATGTAAAGACTGTCTCTTGATCATTTGGTGAATTCAGTGTGATAAATGTTCTCAGTAGTGAATATAAACCTGATGTGCTTCTGTTAAAAGGTTTTTTTTTTTTTTAAAGTCTTATGGATGTTAAAAGGAACAGGTGGATGAGGGTAAAGCGGTTGATGTGGTGTATATGGATTTCAGTAAGGCGTTTGATAAAGTTCCCCACGGTAGGCTATTTCAGAAAATACGGAGGCATGGGATTCAGGGTGATTTAGCAGTTTGGATCAGAAATTGGCTAGCTGGAAGAAGACAAAGGGTGGGTGGTTGATGGGAAATGTTCAGACTGGAGTCCAGTTACTAGTGGTGTACCACAAGGATCTGTTTTGGGGCCACTGCTGTTTGTCATTTTTATAAATGACCTGGAGGAGGGCGTAGAAGGATGGGTGAATAAATTTGCAAATGACACTAAAGTTGGTGGAGTTGTGGACAGTGCGGAAGGATGTTACAAGTTACAGAGGGACATAGATAAGCTGCAGAGCTGGGCTGACAGGTGGCAAATGGAGTTTAATGTAGAAAAGCGTGAGGTTATTCATTTTGGAAGGAATTACAGGAAGACAGAGTACTGGGCTAATGGTAAGATTCTTGGTAGTGTGGATGAGCAGAGAGATCTCGGTGTCCATGTCCATAGATCCCTGAAAGTTGCCACCCAGGTTGAGAGGGTTGTCAAGAAGGCGTACGGTGTGTTAGCTGTTATTGGTAGAGGAATTGAGTTTCGGAGCCATGAGGTCACGTTGCAGTTGTACAAATCTCTGGTGCGGCCGCATTTGGAGTATTGCGTGCAGTTCTGGTCGCAACATTATAGGAAGGATGTGGAAGCATTGGAAAGGGTACAGAGGAGATTTACCAGGATGTTGCCTGGTATGGAGGGAAGATCTTATGAGGAAAGGCTGAGGGACTAGAGGCTGCTTTCGTTAGAGAGAAGGTTAAGAGGAGACTTAATTGAGGCATACAAGATGATCAGAGGATTAGATAGGGTGGACAGTGAGCGCCTTTTTCCTCGGATGGTGATGCCTAGCACGAGGGGACATAGCTTTAAATTGAGGGGAGATAGATATAGGACAGATGTCAGAGGTATGTTCTTTACTCGGAGAGTAGTAAGGGCGTGGAATGCCCTGCGTAGAACAGTAGTGGACTCGCCAACACTAAGGGCATTCAAATGGTCATTGGATAGACACATGGACGATAAGGGAATAGTGTAGATGGGCTTTAGAGGGGTTTCACAGGTCGGCGCAACATCGAGGGCCGAAGGGCCTGTACTGCGCTGTAATGTTCCAGGATTACTTAGTGTTGTATTCTTTGAAAATGCAATGAAAATCGCTTATTGTCACAAGTAGGCTTCAAATTAAGTTACTGTGAAAAGCCCCTAGTCGCCACATTCCGGCGCCTGATCGGGGAGGCTGGTATTTGAATAAATGGTTGCTAAGGCGTTCACTATGTTTTAAAAAGGTGATCTTGAGTTCATAGAATAAACATTGTTTTGCTTTTAAAAACTTTTCCGATTTCCGCTCTACCACACCTGTAGAGTGGGCCGTGTGCTCCCCTTACCACAATCTAGTAAAAGGTGTGGGTCAGGTGAACTCCATGATACACTTTTGGTTCTCTAAACCCTGGCCCATAACACAAGCCATTGTTAAATAAGTTGCTGATACTTTGGCCTGGGCATACACGAACATGTAGGACACGGGAGAGGGGCAGGAAAAGTCTTGGATGTATCCCAACTGTCTATTAATTGTGCAAGGCCAGTCAATAGCAACTTGCACAATTGGTGTGACAATTCAGTCAAGCCTGTTCCCCAATTACTAAAACAGAAACTTGCTGCAGCAAGGGGCTGTTTAGCACTGGGCTAAATCGCTGGCTTTGAAAGCAGACCAAGGCAGGCCAGCAGCACGGTTCAATTCCCGTACCAGCCTCCCCGAACAGGCGCCGGAATGTGGCGACTAGGGGCTTTTCACAGTAACTTCATTGAAGCCTACTTGTGACAATAAGCGATTTTCATTTCATTTCAAATACAGAAATAGTCTGGGATGTAAAACGATAAAAGGAATTTTAAGACGGGGTGATTGTAGAAGATGGTCCTGTGAACAGGCTTTTCAAATCTCATTTCTATCACATAATAATAGTGTTGAGTTCCCTGCCATAGATTTATTCTGACCATCTCTTCTGTATCTCCTACAACTCACCACCTAAAACAGTTAAAGTAAAAAAAAAATCCAACAAAGGACTTTCTTTGATGGCATTGTTTAAATACAAATTGTACATTCCATTATGGTCAATATTTAAACTCGACTCTAAGTGCACAACGAATAGGTGGCTGACAGATTTCCTACTTTAACAGAGGACCATTTCTCTCTAATATTATGAATAAACTAGGGGAGGCAGTGGTACAATGGTATGGTCACTGGACTAGTAGCCCAGAGACCCAGGGTAGTGCTCCTTTTTTGTATCGCCCTTGGAGCTTGCAAAGCCTATAGCTTCCTGTTGCTTGCTGGCCAGTCAACTTTCCAACCAATCTGTACCCTTTTGTTTTGTAGTCTAAGTTGTGGTTGGTTGAAATTTGGTATTCTTGTCTGTTCTGATGAGTGAAAGCCGTAAAGCTTCAGCAACAAGTCTCTCCCTTCAGCAATGTGCAAAAAAATGAACACAAAACTTTACAGAAAAATACAAGGTGAGAAAAAAACAAGATAGCAGCAGGTCGACCCAAAGGTTGGTAATATTCTTCAATTTATGCATCTTGGGCACTCAGTTCAATGTTGTAATATAGAAAAAAGCATAAAGGGAACTGTGGCTATTGAGCAACCCAGAACTATTAACATTCTAGGAACGTCTAAAGAAATTCCACAGTCAGAAGTTTCACTTCCCTCCAGTAATCGGAACTGAGATCAGCATGGTCAGTGTATTCACTTACTCCACGGCAATTTGACTTGATATCCGATAAACTAAAAATTAAATATATTCTAACAGAGAGCAGGTTTTCCACTTTGAATGGTTCTCTAGAAAACTGTTCATTTAAGGAAAGAAATGTGATAAAGGAGAAACGGATTCTTCACATTTACCCATCCACCGAGAGCTTTCATGGTACAAAATGTGTCCACCTACACTGCTTCATCGCAGCATTCAAAGCAGTAGTCTATTTATTGTAGACAGTGCAAAGACATTGTGAAGGACATTCATGCTTGATTATTGCCCTGATCTCTTGTCCAAATCTACTGTCCCAGCCTGAACTATGATGAGACTGAATAGGCTGGTACTGTTTCCCTTCGTGGAGCGATGGTTAATAGGGGACCTGATAGCCGTGTCTAACTTTATGAGGGGGTGGATAGGAAGGCACCTTTTCCAGTAGAGGGGTCAATAACCAGGGCTGTGGTAGTAGTTCAAGAGAGGAGTAGAGAGGAAACCTTTTCACCCAGAGGGTGGTGGGAGTCTGGAACTTGCTGCCTGAAAGGGTGGTGGAGGCAGAGACCCTCACAACATTTAAAAAGTATTTAGATATTCACGTGGCTGCCATCATCTCCAGGGCTACGAGCCAAGTGCTGGAAAAGAGGATTAGTGTAGTCAGATCTTTGTTGACCAGCGCAAACACTCGGAGCTGAATTGGCTCTTTCTGTGCTGGAAATTACTATGAATCTAATATTACATAATCCAAAGTCTAATCCTTTCATCTGCTCTTTAAGTTGTAACTAATTACTGTAACCTACGAGTGCTCCGATTTGTCAGAGCTAATTCAGTTTACCAGTGATTTGTTCAAAGTTCGAGCACAGTTTTACTAAGTGACTTTGGGTCATTTGATGTAATTATTAACTCTGGGCCACTCAGAGTCTACAAGGACAGTTTGTGTAAAATAGAGCTTTTGATAGTAAAGGGTCACACGGTCTGCCTCCAGCAAACGTAGTTAAACGTACCACTCGTCTCTTCTAGCTGAACACTGATCCCATCCATCTGAGCTAATTCAAATCTAATCCTAAAGCTGAAAGGTCAGTGATTTAAACGGTAGGTTTATGGTTATCATTGTTTGCTGAAAGTTTAGATGATCACATTTATTGTGCCACACAGGCATTACTTCAATTCAGCTATAGCTTGAGAAAGCTGGCTGAAGACTAGCTCTTCCTTGTCTCAATTTGATAGTCGGGGTCACATCAACTCAACTTCCTCCAGCTGAACATCTATGTCACTCACTCCTCCACACCCAACCCTGGTAAACACTTTGGAAAACGGAAGCCATTGGTTTTAGCTCCCATCACGTCCGGCTCCATGCTACTGGCATTATTATAGACTTGTCACATGTTCAAGCAGAAGCCAATTGCAAACCCCGCGTTTTTTTTCATAGAATTTACAGTGCAGAAGGAGGTGGTGCAGTAACAATTCCTCAATTTTACAAATTGCAAATAGTTGGGTTCTTGTCCGGGATCGAACCTGGGACCTCGGCGCCATGAGGCAGCAGTGCTAACCATTGTGCCACCGTGCTGCCCAAAGTTCTATTAATCACCAACTCCTTATTCCATCTTCATATCGCAACATGTTGCTGAAATTAAGCACTGAAACTGATTCCTCTAACACCCTCTTTGATGGATGCATCCTTCAACTACTGCACAAACTCCAAAAGCAGGCTGCCTGTATCCTGTCCAGCATTAAGTCACATTCATCCATCTCTCTTGCCACAAAGTTTCTCGACTACCTTGTCCAATGGAGTTCTGGATAAGATGATGTAACCTCCACCCCAACACTGGCAAACTCGAGTCACTCTCTAATCAGCGCCTACCAACCTCAACTCCATCAAGGGGCCGGTTTAGCTCACTGGGCTAAATCGCTGGCTTTTAAAGCAGACCAAGCAGGCCAACAGCACGGTTCGATTCCCGTACCAGCCTCCCCGGACAGGCGCCGGAATGTGGTGACTAGGGGCTTTTCACAGTAACTTCATTGAAGCCTACTCGTGACAATAAGCGATTTTCATTTCATTTCAACCATTTTGATGGCCCAATATGAGGATAATTCTGGAAATTCACCCCTTCTGTTCCCTGTTCAAAACCTTTAACTTTTCACCAACAGCTGACCGATTTACCAAGGGAAAGACTGTTTTCTTACACCTTGGGGATATTGTGCCTGGCTTATTATTTTCAAATTCCCCAGTTTTATCACTACTGCTGCGAACAATGTAAGGAATATTTTTGCAACAATGTTATTAAAACCTGGGTTACGATGCATACAGACAGCATGACTGCTAGAGCAGTGACTAAGGTGTCGTAAAAGTAAGATAATCATTCAGTGCAGGTGAAGTGTTCTGCGAATAGAACTCGAGACCCATTACTTGTTTGCAGATAGCTAGCTAATGGAATATTGTTTAGGTTTGAAGGAACCCTGGGGTGTAGATAACTTTTACGGGGCATTGTGTTTAGTCCTGGCTAAACAGGTCAAGGAACATCTGGTAAGAGGAGACAAAACAATGCCTTATGCTTTGGGTACTGATGATGTAGTTGATGGGAGGAGTCAGTAGGTCCTAGAACACTAATCTGAACACAGGGGTTTCAGTTTGGTCCTGAAAGGTTCTCTCTTCAAAAATTGTGCACAGAGAAAAGCAATAAAACCCTGGTCGTTAAATTTATTCATGAGTGGTATTTAAAATATATTGGTTTGAATAATTAGAATATTAGTAGTAGGTTTACGAAGCTAAGGTTTCTTCTTTTACTTTAGAACTGTTGTAACCTGTTAACTGTAAAGCTATTTCTTTGTTACTAATGTGATGAAATTAAAATCTGTTTTAACATAAAATGTACCTATTGGTCAGTGTTATCACTCCTGTGGTGCAGTAACAATT
Organism: Scyliorhinus canicula; assembly: GCF_902713615.1. Classification (NCBI taxonomy): domain Eukaryota; kingdom Metazoa; phylum Chordata; class Chondrichthyes; order Carcharhiniformes; family Scyliorhinidae; genus Scyliorhinus; species Scyliorhinus canicula. The sequence continues at coordinate 141,234,277 of NC_052161.1, forward strand.
CCTCAACTTTACAAATTGCAAATAGTGGGTTCTTGTTTGGGACCCTAACAGTGGTCACCACAAGCTTGGTACAAACTACAACAATGGCTTCACTTGGGTTTGTATCCCCTCCTGCACCAACTTCCACAGGTTCATCCATAGCAAGTCCAACTGGTTCTCGAAGCCTTCAACCTCATTTCTAAATTCTGACTGATATTCTCCTGTTTGATATCTCATAGACTCCTCTTCTATCTCTCTAACACTAGATTACAATCCATTTTCCTCTCTGCCCCAGCGTAAAATCCCTACTATGCAGAAGGAGACCATTCAGCCCCTCGTGTTGACATACCAACAAAGTACTCTACCTAGGCCAACACCCCCACCCTCACCTTGTAACCCATTGATCAAGGCCAATCCCCCTAACCTGCACATCTTTGGCCTATGGGAGGAAACCGGAGCACCAAATGAAAACATGTGTCCCGGCCCCAACAATTAATGAAAATCGATTGACTGTCCAGCATCTTATTTTGGTTTGGAGGGACATTGCTAGCACAAATTTGGTGCAGCATTTGCCAAATTAATTATATTGCCGTATGAAAATAAATATGCAAAGTGCTTGGGAAACTTTCCAGAATGGGTTGAGGCATTAATTTATTTGTTTAATTGCTTTTGGTTTATTTTCATATAAATATTAAAGCACTTTATGACATTTTGGTAGGTTTACTAGCACAGAGCCAGGTCTATGCTAGAAGTTTTTACGGATGCAGTATTCCCTACACTTCCCAGGCAAACTTTGCTCTGGCTTCGAGGCACTGGATGCTGCCTTTGAAACTTTCCCCTCCTGTGGAGGGTGCAAATTAATACATTTCCATCAAAAGACAAGGCTACCTTTTGTCACGAGCGCATCATATCCCAGGCCCCAAACTGCATCTCACTAAGAACCATCAACACTGAACAATACGAGCAAGGCAAAGACTTGGAAGTTTAAAAAGGAACAAAACCAACTAGATTGCCCCAGAAATCAAAAACTGCTACAATTGTTTAAGTCGTCAAGGTAAAGTTCTGGAACTGTCACAAGTGGAAAAATAGTGAATTTCTCGATTGTATTCCATTCATTCTTAAATATTGAAACGTTTTATTTGCCTGGTACACAATCCCTTCTCACTTTCTTAAAACAATTGAAATCTCAGGGGGCAGAGGTGATTACCAGCTGACCCTCAGCCGCTCAGAGTTACCTGTACACCTTGCCACTGATGAGAGCGGGGGAAGCAGAGAGGCTCCTGGACTTGGCTCTGCCTCGGAGCTGGGATTCTCCGCTCAACTCTTCGTCGCAGGAGCACAACAGCCCAGCCCTTGGTCCGTGTCCAGTGGCTCTGCTCCCCAGAGGCAATTCCTCAGCGCAGTCCATCCTCGCTGTCACTTGCCTGCCAGAGAGAAAGAAGCGGGGGAGTGGGGGGGGGGGGGGGGGGGAGAAAGAAGCGGGGGGGGGGGGGGAGAAAGACCCGGGGGGTGGGGGGAGAGAAAGAAAGCGGGGGTGGGGGGGGGGGAGAGAAAGAAG